>NC_065514.1:22673627-22685512 GCF_006386435.1 Epinephelus moara | reverse complement strand
AAGACGTGGTAAGATACGATATTCCTCACTATATGAAGAGACTGATAACAAGATCTGTATAATGGATTGTAAAGAAATTCGTCAGGTTTTTATTTTGTAGACAATTAATCTGGATTTATAGCATGATGGGATGACAGCACAATGATGTGTGTGGTATCATTGGAAAGCTCTGCTCCTGTGCGTGTGTGCAGAGCTGTATGAAAGCTCTGTTATACATAATTTTAGTGTAACTTTATCATTTTTTTTCGCTGTGAAAACATTGGACTACCAACAAGTGCCAGGCCTTGTCAGAAAGCTATGATTCCGCTGTTTCACATGGCTTCTCGCTATGACGCACGGTCGCGGAGAAAATCCACAGAGAAGAACAGATGTGAATTTGGACGCACTATGCGTCGTTCGGGCCCATAGGGTTAATTAGGCCTTCATGTAAAAAAAAAACCCTGAGGTTACTTTAGTGACCTTTCCAACTTACCCATTTGCAGATGTCAGTTTTCAGGTTAGTAATTGACCCTTCACTAAGTCCCGGGGCCAGGCCAATCATAACATACCATTGGGCCAGCTCAGGGCAGGGTGTGCTTCATTGACTCTAATGTAATCGGTTCAGATTTCCTTCATTTTCAGGCTGGTTTTGTGGATTTCGAGCTAAACGTTGTGCCTGGGACACGTGTGTTAATAATACTCGTTACCTAGAGAGGTTGAAAAAATAAACCAAAGTAAAACCCTGAGAAGTGTGGGGTTAGCTAGCTAGTTACGGAAGACATAGCCTACTGAATGTATACACATGCTGCTTTTGCTTTTTAATGAATATAACAGTGAAAAAAAGACCGACCCTGCTGTACAGGAACCAGTGAAGGGATGCAGGGTAACTTTGCTGATATCCAACCAGCTGTGTGTCATCACATTGTACGTAGATGAACGTTGTTCGACTTTCCCTGAAGATCCCTGCCCATCCGGCAGCGGGGGTCTGGGTGCTGGCAGCGGCACAGGGGCGAAGCCAAACGTTGTTCATCTGCACACACTGTGATGCCACACAGCTGGTTCAATATCAGCAAAGTTTCCCTTTATATTCATTGTCTTCTGTTGCGATTATCTGATCTGATCTGTAGCCTATAGTTCAGCTTTAGCTTCTAACTATCTTTGTCTTTTTAACCTGTTGCTGCTGAGTCAGTTTGACATCCTGGATATATCCTTCAACCACAGACTGTAGACCCCTCTGTCTGCTGCTCTCTGGAATCACTGTTTCATTTTTCCAGAAATATGATATTTTTTCAGAGAGTGCAGTTATTTACAGTGTGGGCTCCATGCTTACTTCAACAGCTTGTCAGACCATCACAAAGAAAGATCAATTGCAGCTTACCACTTCATCGTGTATCATTTTTACACCACAGTGAGAACCAAGACTACTGCATTGCATGTCCTCAAAGATCAACGGCTGATAGCACTACCTTTGCCAAATGTTCTTGATTGGCTTTTCTTATTCAGTAAATAAAGTGGTTAAAAACGCTTGATTTAATCTTAATATAACAAAACACATTTAGTTATGGTGATAACATTGATACTTACCATTGAGCACAACTGTTGAGGCCATCTCTTTATGTTATAGCTCTGGTATTTACTGAAGCCCTATTTACTGAGAACGATTATGGACTTTGAAGTCCATAATTTCTTTAATGAGGTTTGCGTCCATTTTTTTCTTATTTGTTTTGTTCATTCTTTATGTCGTTTTTCTCTTTAACAACTTTGTTTTTATTTCAAATACTGTTGAAACTTCTGCACAACCGTATATAGGTTTCCCTCATTTGGAGCTAATGGGTTCATTGGCCACAGGTTTGGCTTGATGGCCTCAGCCAATCCGTATCTACATTATCCTTGGCCAGTTTTGTGGACACACCAGCTCTAAGTTCGTGCACATGTTTTTTGAATGAGATGGTCAGCAATCACTTATGGGCATAATATTTGGGTGTACATGCAGTTCTGTCCATATAGTGTCTATTTTCTATAACTAAATCTATAGTCTTTGATACAAATGAAGATTTAATGTCTAGCCTATATATAATGTGTTAGTCATATTTACATGTTTTAAAGAAGCAACGAATACAACATAATTCAGGGAACTCGAAGGTCAATAAAAGTAGCTCCTGTCTTTGTCCTTTGTGTGGTTCCTGTGGTTGCCATGGTCACACAGAGAGCTGCAGTGGCAAGTTAAAAGTTCAGCGTTCACCAAGATGTCAGCGGCAATTTGCCGTGCATGTTCATGAGAACCGCATTCTCTTTACTTGCAGCTGCCGATATTGGTGGCTTAATCCATGCCACCCTTGAGGCATTAGGTTTTGGGGTTGTCTGTCTATCCATTCCATTTGCATGAATATCTCAGAAACGTCTTGAGGGAATTTCTTCAGATTTGGCACAAACATCCACTTGGACTCAAGGATGAACTGATCAGATTTTGGTGGTCAAAGGTGGTCCCAAAGTATAGCCCAAAAAATTAAGGTTCACCATTCTAGTTTTCTTCAGCTCAGGAGACTCTGCAAAAACAGTTCAATTTTACCTTGTAGAAATCTAGAGACTGCTTTTATTTACTCCTGTTTGGACTATTGAAACTGTCTTTATACATGTCTGAGTCAACACTTTACACAAATTACAGGTTGTCCAAAGTGCAGCAGCAGACTCAGAGAGCACATTATTTTAGCTACTTCACAGGCTCCCAGTATATTTTAGAATTGTTTTTCAGATATTATTGTTTACTTTAAAGGCCCGCTTTGTACTCGCACCTAAGTATATCGCAGATCTTGGTGGCAGCCAGAGGTCATCAGCCAAGGTTAGCCATTCCACAATCTGTAGGTGGAGGACCAAGGGTGAGCGGGCCTTCTATGTTAGGGCTTCCTCTCTTTTTGGAACAGCCTCCCTGAGGAGATCAGACTAGCAAGCCCCTTATCCTTAAATCCCTCTCACAAACATATTTTTATAAGTGTGTTTTCCCAGGGTTTGTGGCCTCAATTCACTTTTATCTCTCCTGTTAAGTCACTTCTTGGAACCTGTTTGTGTACAAAGGCATTCTTTTAACTTTTATTCAGTTGATTCTGTTGATTATTTTATTTTGTTTTATTTTACTTATTTACTTTCTCATATGTAGCTCATTTTGTTCAATGAAACAAAAGGAATTATCATTATTATTATTAAATAATATAATTATTATAATAATGATTTACTATTTTTTTTTAAGGTCAAGGTCACTGTGACCTCACGCCCATCTCATTCTCGTGAGTGGGATATCTCAGGAACATCTGAAGGGAATTTCATTACATCTGGCACAAATGTCCACTTGGACCCAAGGATACACTGATCAGATTTTGATGGTCAAAGGTCAAGGCCACTGTGACCTCAAAAAACACATTTCTGGCTATAACACATGATTACATATGCTGATTCTGACAACATTTCACACAAATATCAATTCACTTTCATCTTTAATCTCTTAAGTCACTTCTTGGAACCTGTTTGAATGCACAGGCATTGGATTAACCTTTATTCTGTTGATTCTGTTGATAATTTCAATTTGTTTTATTTTGCTTATTTACTTTCTCATATGTAGCTCATTTTGTTCAATGAAACAAAAGGAATTATCATTATTATTATTGAATAATATAATCATTATAATAATGATTTACTTTTTTTTTTTTTCTCGTATGTAGTTCCTTTTGTTCAATAAAGCTGTTTTTGGACTGATTTTATTGTTGTTTGTGTACCGTTTTTATAATTATTGTTATTATTATTATTATTATTATTATTATTATTATTATCAGCAGCAGTAGTAGTAGTAGTAGTAGTAGTAGTAGTCTTAGTATTAGTATTAGTAATAGCATTAGTATTATTAAAGGTCAAGGTCACTGTGACCCCATGTCCATCATATTCTTGTGAACGTGATATCTCTGGAACACCTGAAGGGAATTTCATTACATCTGGCAAAAATATCCACTTGGACTCAAGAATAAACAGATTAGTTTTTGATGGTCAAAGGTCAAGGCCACTGTGACCTCAAAAATCACAGATCAATTTGTATGCTAATTATGACAAAATTTCACACAAATGTGTAATTACATGAAATAATGAAGTGATGACATTTTATATTCCAAATGTCAAACCTCCTCTTCACTTCCTCTCCCAGAGTGACAACCAGGACACTGAGCCTCCTGCCCTGGCAGTCCATCACAAGCTCATTGGTTTGGCCAATATATAGTTTCAGGTGATTGTCGTTGCACCATGTGTGGAAGCTCTCTATCAGTCCTCTTTAAAAAATAGTCTCCAAGTGAGGACAGTATGTTTCCTACTGGACCTTATTCACTGGAATCATAACATCCATTTCGCCAAAAAACCCACTTAATACCCTTTTTATTAAATTCCTTCTACGTCCATATACATTATATGAGTCTGGACAGATGTGAATGTATACTGCAACTTCACTGGTTGGCAAAGGCATACAACGGTGAGGTAGTAATTCTAGTTTAGATTCAATATGACTAGTTCGTCCTTGTACTTCTTTTTATACAGAAGTACACCGATTGGCATTTTCAAAAGGACATGTAAAGGTCATTTGTTTTCTATTCCGAGCCGCGTGGCCCCGGATTAGGCCTACTTGTGATGCGTTGCATTTTCTCAGTGTGTCTCGTCTCCTATTGCAATGTCTTGAACTGTTCACTGTGGTATCTTATCAGGGTACTGAGTGGCCCTGAAGTCTGTCATGGAACCCAAAAAATTCTGATGTTTGACATTTCCAAAGAGTGGAACTTTGTCCTTATGGAGTGCTTGGAGTCGAGCCAGATGCCCCTCTACTCCTGTCTCCTCTGCCACTGTGGTACTGGCTGCACTCATTTTCAGATATAATTAAATCCCACAATCCCTGGCTCCTTATTCACCAGACATTTTCTGAAGAAGTATGTGATGTCAGTGTATGATTATATCTGATCAAATATATCACCTAGCAAGACCAGTATCTCATCAAGCACATTATCCTGCAAACCTGTAAAAAATTTAACCATTTAAAGGCTGTGTCAGCATATCCAAACTGCCGATCATTATATAGTTAGAATTTTACATATCTTGGTCAAGGGTACACTGGATATGGTTTCAAGCTGTTTTTGTGCATATTTCCTGCAAAGTCCTGCCACTTTTTGTACCTGGTCTTGGGATGTTGGTTACAAGTAATAAACGTGCTTTTGTTGCTTTTTTATTTGTCGTTTTCAGGTTTACTCTCCATGCAGTGGATAGCCGAGGGACCCACTCTGAGTCAAGCTTTGTCTCCGTACGGACATCTTGTCCAATGGTGGATGACAGCCGAGCCGAAGGTACTCTCATCTTTTGATTTTTTTTCTCTCGTACTTCTTTTGTTTCCAAATTTGGCACATCTCTTACATCCTTTCACATAATCACAGTTTACCTTAATGGATGCTTACCCACAGAGTTCATCACTAAAATCTCAACATCAAACACAATTTTGTACATGTACATATACATTTTTGGCATCGCACCCTTTCATCTAAGTCAAAATTGTGCTTTTCTTTCAGTTTTTCTCTATGTTTGCAAGTCAGACTCAGTTTTAAAAGATTAACTGTAAATTCAAAATACGCTACTGATCAGTTAGATTGTCAGGTTTTACGTGTCTCAACCCAAAAAAGCAAAACTCCAGAAAGGAGGTCAGGATTCACGTACAGACTTCTTTGATCACAACTACTCTCACAATGTGTGCATGCTTGATTACATATCATGGTTATTAAAACAAGCTGCTGCACACTGTAAAGGGGCACTCCACCAATTTCACATGTCAAAGTCAATTTAGTGATCATGTGGCGTTTGCCAGGCAGAGAGACTACGTCGAGTTGCATTATGGGAAGGGTATTTAAAGCTGGCCTATATTAGGGGCACAAATCAGCATATGCTTTGTTGATTTCCGCAATCCTTTTTTTTCCATATGTCTCTAGGAAGTACCCAAATTGTTAAGGTTCTCTGTCAGATTGCTGTCACACATTTTTATCTGCTTATTTGCTAAATCCCGTCTTTCCCCTGGCTATCCATGTGTCTCTCGTCTGTCTCTTGCTCCCTCACAGAGATAGCAGACAAGGTGTACAACTTGTATAATGGCTACACCAGTGGCAAGGAGCAGCAGATGGCCTACAACACACTGATGGAGATCCCTCCTCCACTGCTATACAGAGTCCAGCACCACTACAATTCCCACTATGAGAAGTTTGGAGACTTTGTCTGGCGTAGTGAAGATGAGCTGGGCCCCAGGTGAGAAGATCTGGGCAGTAGCACAGTTTTCTCATGCAGGCTTAGAAGAGGTTTTAAATACTCCCACTTTACAGTTGTCTAAGGATTTTATATGTAACAGTTGTTTTCTTGTCTAGAAATGTCCTTTTTTTTCAGTCTGCCAGTATTTATCCAAGTGTGCTTGTCATCTTGTTTGATGACGTCATCGTGTTGTGTAGGATCAATTACAGTCACCCTGAGGTTTCTTACATAACAAAAGCCAAAGCTGACTGAACTGGTGCTGCCAGATTCAGACCATTAAGCCATTTCTCATGGCATGGTCTGCACCCCCTCTAAGCTGGAGCACCATTGCACAATTGCCCCGTCCCCCTCCTTTTTTTCCCCCTGCTTTCCAAAGTGCTTCTACTGGAAAGCAAGTGGGCAAGGTCACCGTGAAAACTCTGGGGTTACAGTTGCTCCTCGCATTACCATGGTGATGCCAAAACAGTGTTTGACAGCCAAGCCAAACACTAAATTTGATAGTCAGCTAACACTAACTCAACTTCCAACTCCATTTCCTCTTCTTTCTCATAAAAAAAACGTCCCTCCATGTCCACAACATGCCACCCTGACATCCCCTCAGCCATGACCCTCATGACGGGGACCCCTGCACTCATTGATTGTTTTGCTGTGTGAGCAGACACTGAGACGTTACGACAACATGGAGAAAAAGGGAATCTCACCAACTAACGAAACTGCAAGAGAGGAAGCATAAAAAAAACCTTAAAAAAAAAAAGAAAAAAAAGTGTAGAACAAAAACATTCATGTATGCGAGTCTGACAAGGAAGTTGGTCCAGCGCTGATGATAGCAACACGGGATCTTAAGTTACGGCCCAATGTTTTGGTTTGTCCACCCCCACTGCCTGGAAGCACTCCTTTCAAGCCATAAATAATATAATAATCGTGAAATAACTTTGGTCTGTAGGAAGATTATGCTTCTCTCTGATTGGTGAAGGGGGGTGGGAGGCACGGGTTGGCCATCGGGACTTAAATATGGGGATTGGGGTGGTCGGATGGTGTGTTTGTGTGTGGGCACCTACGGGGAGGGGGGTGGTGGAGGGTGCGGGGGGGCTTTTGGATGAGCGAGCACGGATTATTTACTGCCTGAAGTTGGCAGGGTTGAGCCTCGTTGGGGTAATTTACAAGCAGGCTCTATTGGTGGTGCCTTTTAAAAGGTAACAGAATGGCCAAGTGAAACGTAAGCACAGTCAGCTCTCCTCCAGGAGCTGACAATCCCAGGAGCCCCCAAATGTCCACCAGCATTGTTACAACTGAACACTAGCTGCTTTCATAATTATATTGTTCTCTGGACATGCTGTGATACATAGTTACTGTTTTTTTTTACCTTCACTGTAAACACAACTATTATTTTGTACTGCAATGTACTTTTTCTATTTCCACATATCAGTGTCTTTGATTTGAGGTTGTTTTCAGTTCTGGGCAGCATTCCCTTGCAACTGTGTTTGTGTTGTAATCAGTTACTTAAGATCCAGTTGCTTAAATCACATGCAGCCAAATCTTCGCTTAGCCTAAGTTGCAACCTGAAATATCATGCAGAGATAATATTTTGTATTGTTTTTTTCTTTTTTTTTTCCTTGTTTGTCATCACTAATGGCACTGAATGCGTTTAATTTGCCCATAGCTCACATGCTTGCAAGCCTCCCTTGATTATGTGTTTGGTATTCTGTTGTTTCAGACGTAAGAATTTAAGGGAAATGAGAAAATGCCCCCCCCCCCCCCCCCCTTTTCAGCAAATAAGTGAAAAGGATGTCTGTACTCCTTGCTTAACTAAAGACAGATGTTGATGCTCAGCAGACACTGCTTTTCAAAACAAATGGAATTTTGCCCTTCTCTGCGTGTGTTTTCCTCATTTCAGTATCCATATGAGCTTAACAACTCTGAATACTGTAGGTGTGTTCTGTAGGTGTGTTTTTGTTTTGCAAGTATGGAATAGATCCGTGCGTGTGTGTGTGTGTGTGTGTGTGTGTATTGTGAGGCATCTTTTCTAACTTGAGCTGACCTGACATATGGCTCCTTCATGTTGTAAACAGCAGCTCCAGACTCTGGACCTGGGGAGAAAACTCTTAGTTTCACTCACTCTAGACAGCTGCCTCTGGTGTAGTGTTCAGCAGAGTCAGTACCCAAGAATTCAAAATGCAATTGCATGTGGTGGTTTTGATCCAGACTGGCAGTCCATTCAGAGTGACAGGAGAGACACAGTTGCAATTCTTTCAATCCTGGTAACATTTAAAGCTGTGCTTTCGTGCAGACACAAAGCCAGTGGAGGTGCAAATGAAGAAACAATGCCATATATTGTTTTCTTTCTTTTTCTGGATCTCTATTTAAACTTGAGGGCAACTTTTGATTGGATTCATTAAATTACATTTGTGTGATGTTGAGCTTGAATTCTCTTGTTTTCTCCTTTAATAGAAAAGCCAACCTGATACTACATAGGGTGGAGAAGATTAGCCACTACTGCCGGTCCCTCCTGCGTAGCACCCACATCCAGAGCCGCACCGACACCATGGCGTATGTCTACTGCCGGAGCGAAGAGGGTCGACCTCCCAGTAACACGTGGCACGGCTCTATACATGACAGTCGCACCACCTGCATGGAAAAGCTAATTTCTGTACAGCGTAACACATACAGCAACACCAAGCTCCGATGAGACTGGAGTTTGGAGACGGAGACGTTTTGTTTTTCTTTTCCCTGCTAAATGACATCATTGATTGATGTACCTCGTCACCCACTCTGCAGCAGGTGTCTCTCAAGTGACTGGTGGATTTTGAAAACCAGGAGAGCCTAAAAAACCTCAGAATTCACTGGACATTGTGTTAAAGCTACCGAAAAACGTATTTTTGTGTGGCCTACTTTTATTATGAGACAGAGGACTTTAAAAAAAGAAAAAGAAAAACCTGGAGCGAACATATTTCTCGACTGCAAAATGCCAGTGATCACACATATCAATGAGAAACTGCAGTGTGAACATGTAAAATATCATTCAGCCAAGCAAAACTGGTTGGCTTAAATACTTTGAATGTAATATTGTAGTTCCTTTTCGGTGCTTTGAAGCTTACCTGGAACAGAAGAGAAAAAAAAGGAAAAAACCAATAGCATAACTTATTTGCCTTTACTACCTTTATTTCAAAGGAGAAATTGAAATGTGTTAAAGCCATTTGAAAATCACTTTCTTGTTTTCAAATTCCCATTAATTAAAAAAAAAAGCTTTTCATCATGAATTTGAAATAAGTAAGTGAGAAACTATGTAGTTAGTCTTATATTACATTTGATAGATTCAACTGAAATAGCAAGGCTTTGTGTGGTAACAGGATTGACCAATAGGCTGCTGCCAGCCTGTTGAAATTATGCAAAGACAGAGTGGGTGGCATTCAAACATCATATTCATTCATAGACTTTCAATTCAGCGCTGATTTCATTGCAGAAATCTAGGAATCCTTTTGTCATCTCTCTTTTTAATACTGTAGTATCCAAATTTAATGCTATGGAAAATTTACTGATTTCAAGGACATTTATATCTCAGACTACAAATGGACCCTAACAGAGTGGAGTATGCACCCAAGACAAAAACAATACAATGCTTTTGCCACACTGAAGTCTTTTAAGGAAATGCTTTACATAATTTGTTGGGTTTTGGTATGTGACTAAACACAACAACAGTACTGATACTGAAAAAAGAAATCAGATGCTATCGCTAGATTTAATGATTACTGCAAGATCACATAAAGTTTGTAATCTAATAATAAGTTAAAACTTGTCACTGGAGTGTGGCTTTTGTCAACACGGCAGAAGTCATCAAGCTCTGCTGAAAGAAATATAGGTTAAGCATTATATGGATAAGCAGCGCAGTATAAGACATGATGTTATACACACAATATGGTAATAATATGGTCAAATGAGTGACTGAAAATGAGACCTAAAAATGAATATGCTAAATGCATCTTTGAAAATAACTTCCCCTCACAGGAGAATTTGATGTTTGGTAAAAATGTGCACTCATAGAAAATATGGCAGGACAATAGGATAATAATTTTGAGGAAAAAATTTCAGGTGCCCAGAGAGTTTGTGTGAAACTACTGTAAACATGTGAGGTACTGTCCACTGAATCGCTAAGTATCAGTGATTGTAGGGATCACGTGGTCCTTTTAATCATTTTATTATTCAGTCCAATGTCATATCTTCAAAGCCATGGATATTGTTTAAATGAAGATAAACAATGCCTTTTTTCAGTATTTACATCTCATGTTATATGAATTGTAATAATAAATTATTATATTGTAAATTTTAAATTGTAAAAAAAGACATATGTATTATTATGTGGCTTTGATTGTCTTTTTCTGAAGAATGTGAAATATTAAAAATGTATATTAAATCAGAAGACTTTTCTTTCATCACTATTATAAAGTAATACAGTAACTTAAAGTAGCTATAAATCATATTTTTATACCTGCAAGAATAGGTATGAAAATTAGTGGCAAATATCAGGGTCACTGAAATACCCAGACACAAACATTATGCATTCAGAAACTGTTTATTACGTATTCAGGATGGATGATTTCCTCATATATGTAAACTATTGCTGTGTAAGTGCAAGTCAGTGTGCAGGCAATCCTTTCCATGTTAAGCACTTTGTGCTATGCCAACGCACCTGATGACAGAGGCTAATTATCCTTGTGTGCTAAAGCCTCTTCAATACAAACTCATGAATGTACTGAAAGTTTTCGTGGAGCTTTTTCAGTTTTTTATGAAAATTATATATTCTCATAGTATAGTATGCAAAAAAAATCATAGAAATGGTCATAGTATAGTATGTCTAAAAAAGTCATAAAAATGGTCATATTATAGTCTGTCAAAAATGTCATAACAACGGTCATAGTATAGTAGGACAAAAACAGTCATAATAAACGGTCATAGTATAGTATGACAAAATAAGTCTTAAAAATGGTCAAAGTATAGCATGTCTAAAAAAACTCAAAAATGGTCATAGTATAGTATGACAAACAAAGTCATAAAAATGGTCATGGTATAGTATGACAAAAAAAGTCATAAAAATGGTCATAAAAATGTCATGAAAACAGTCATAGTATAGTATGACAAAAAAGTCATAAAAACAGTCATAGTATAGTATGACAAAAAGTCGTAAAAACGGTCATAGTATAGTATGACAAAAAAAGGAATAAAAATGGTCATAGTATAGTATAACAAAAATGTCATGAAAACAGTCATAGTATAGTATGACCAAAAAAATCATGAAAATGGTCATAGTATAGTATGACAAAAAAAGGCATAAAAATGGTAATACTATAGTATGACCAAAAAAAACATAAAAATGGTCATAGTATAGTATGACAAAAAAAGTCATAAAAATGTCATGAAAACAGTCATAGTATAGTATGACTTAAAAGCTCATAAAAACAGTCATAGTATAGTATGACAAAAAAAGTCATAAAAATAGTCATAGTATAGTATGACGAAAATGTCATGAAAACGGTCATAGTATAGTTCGACCAAACAAGTCCTAAAAATGGTTATAGTATAGTATGACAAAAAAGAGTCATAAAAAC
>NC_065514.1:22670388-22673127 GCF_006386435.1 Epinephelus moara | reverse complement strand
TAGTATAGTATGACAAAAACAGTCATAAAAATGGGCATAGTATAGTATGACAAAAAAAACATAAAAATGGTCATAATATACTATGACAAACAACAGTCATAAAAACGGTCGTAGTATAGTATGACCAAAATGGTCATAGTATAATATGACAAAATAAGGCATAAAAAGGGTCATAGTATAATATGTCGAAAAAAATGTCATAAAAATGGTCATAGTATAGTATGAAAAAAAAATCATAATGAGGGTCATAGTATAACATGTCTAAAAAATGTCACAAAAATGGTCATAGTATAGTATGTCTAAAAAAGTCATGAAAATGGTCATAGTATAGTATGACAAAAAAAGGCATAAAAATGGTCATAGTATAGTATGACAAAAAAAGGCATAAAAATGGTCATAGTATAGTATGACAAAAAAAGTCGTAAAAACGGTCATAGTATAGTATGACAAAAAAAAAGTCATAAAAATGGTCATAGTATAGTATGACAAAAAAAGGCATAAAAATGGTCATAGCATAGTATGACAAAAACAGTCATAAAAATGGTCACAGTATAGTATGACAAAAACAGTCATAAAAATGGTCACAGTATAGTATGACAAAATAAGTCATAAAAATAGTCCGTATAGTATGACGAAAATGTCATGAAAACGGTCATAGTATAGTATGACAAAAAAGAGTCATAAAAACGGTCATAGTATAGTATGACAAAAAGTCATAAAAACAGTCATAGTATAGTATGACAAAAAAAGTCATAAAAATAGTCATAGTATAGTATGACAAAAAATAGTCATAAAAATAGTCATAGTATAGTATGACGAAAATGTCATGAAAACGATCATAGTATAGTATGACCAAAAAAGTCATAAAAATGGTCAAAGTATAGTATGACAAAAAATGTCATGAAAATGGTCATAGTATAATATGACAAAAAAAGTCATAAAAATGGTCATAGTATAGTATGACAAAAATGTCATAAAAACAGTCATAGTATAGTATGACCAAAAATGTCATAAAAATGGTCATAGTATAGTATGACAAAAATGTCATAAAAATGGTCATGTTATAGTATGACAAAAAAAGTCATAAAAATCTTCATAGTATAGTATGACAATAAAAAGTCATTAAAATGGTCATGGTATAGTATGACAAAAAAAAGTCATAAAAAGGCTCATAAAAATGTCATGTAAACAGTCATAGAATAGTATGACAAAAAAGTCAGAAAAACAGTCATACTATAGTATGACAAAAAAGAGTCATAAAAATGGTCATAGTATAGTATGTCTAAAAAAGTCATAAAAATGGTCATTGTATAGTATGACAAAAATGTCATAAAAATGGTCAAAGTATAGTATGACAAAAACAGTCATAAAAATGGTCATAGTATAGTATGAACAAAAAAGTGGTAAAAACGGTCATGTTATCGTATGACAAAAAAAGTCATAAAAATGGTCATAGTATAGTATGACAAATTAAGTCGTAAAAACGGTCATGTTATAGTATGACATAAAAAGTCAAAAAAATGGTCATAGTATAATATGAAAATAATGTCATAAAAATGGTCATAGTATAGTATGACAAAAAAGAGTCATAAAAACGGTCATAGTATAGTATGAACAAAAAACATAAAAATGGTCATAGTATACTATGACTATGACAAAAAAAAGTCATAAAAATGGTGATAGTGTAGTGTGACAAAAAAAAGTCACAAAAATGGTCATAGTATAGTATGACAAAAAAGTCATAAAAATGGTCATAGTATAGTATGACAAAAAAGTCATAAAAACAGTCATAGTATAGTATGACAAAAAAAGTCATAAAAATGGTCATAGTACAGTATGACATAAAAGTCATAAAAACGGTCATAGTATAGTATGACCAAAAAGTCATAAAAACGGTCATGACCAAAAAACTTATAAAAATAGTCATAGTATAGTATGACAAAAAAAGGTATAAAAATGGTCACAGTATAGTATAACAAAAATGTCATGAAAATGGTTATAGTATAGTATGACAAAGATGTCTTTGGTTTGGTTTGTGTTTGGTTTAAATCTTATTTATCTGATTGTTTTCAGTTTGTTGATGTTCATAATGAATCATCTTTACGTACCAAAGTTTGTTTTGGAGTTCCGCAAGGTTCTGTGCTCGGACCAATCCTATTTACTCTATATATGCTTCCTTTAGGTAACATCATTAGAAATCACTCTATAAATTTCCATTGTTATGCGGATGATACTCAGTTGTATTTATCGATGAAGCCAGAAGAAAGTAATCAATTAACTAAACTCATAACTGCCTTAAAGACATAAAAACTTGGATGCGCACCAATTTCCTGATGTTAAATTCAGACAAAACTGAAGTTATTGTTCTTGGCCCCAAACAACTCAGAGACTCTTTATCTGATGACATAGTTTCTCTAGGCTCTGGCCTCTAGCACTACCGTAAGAAACCTCGGAGTAATATTTGATCAAGATTTGTCTTTTAATTGTCATTTAAAACAAACCTCACGGATTGCATTTTTTCATCTGCGTAATATTGCGAAAATTAGGCCTATCCTGACCCGAAAAGATGCAGAAAAATTGGTCCACGCTTTTGTTACCTCTAGGCTGGATTACTGTAACTCTCTATTATCAGGTAGCTCTAGTAAGTCCTTAAAAACTTTCTAGATAATTCAGAATGCAGCAGCACGTGTACTAACAGGAACTAAGAAACGAGATCATATTTCTCCTGTTTTAGCTTCT
>NC_065514.1:22657030-22669820 GCF_006386435.1 Epinephelus moara | reverse complement strand
TGGAAGAGGGATCCCTCCTCAGTTGCTCTTCCTGAGGTTTCTACCGTTTTTCCTTATCCGCTGCGAGGGTCATAAGGACAGAGGGATGTCGTATGCTGTAAAGCCCTGTGAGGAAAATTGTGATTTGTGATATTGGGCTTTATAAATGAAATTGAATTGAATTGAATTCAATGTCATGAAAACGGTCATAGTATAGTATGACAAAAAAAGTCATGAAAATGGTCATAGTATAGAATGTCTAAAAAGTCATAAAAACGGTCATAGTATAGTATGAAAATAATGTCATAAAAATGGTCATAGTATAGCATAACAAAAATGTCATAAAAACCGTCATCGTATAGTATGACAAAAAAAGTCATAAAAATGGTCACAGTATTCTATAACAAAAAAGTCATAAAAATGGTCATAGGATACTAGGACAAAAAAGTCATAAAAATGGTCATAGTATAGCATGTCTAAAAAAGTCATAAAAATGGTCATGGTATGTATGACAAAAATGTCATAAAAACGGTCATAGTATAGTATGACCAAAAAGTCATAAAAACGGTCATAGTATAGTATGAGAAAAAAGAGTCCTAAAAACAGTCATAGTATAGTATGACAAAAATGTCATAAAAACGGTCATATTATATTATGACAAAAAAAGTCATAAAAATGGTCATAGTATAGTATGACAAACAAAGTAAAAAAAATGGTCATAGTATAGTATGAGAAAAAAAGTCATGAAAATGGTCATAGTATAGTATGACAAAAACAGTCATACAAAGAGTCATAGTATAGTATGAGAAAAAAGAGTCCTAAAAACAGTCATAGTATAGTATGACAAAAATGTCATAAAAACGGTCATAGTATAGTATGATGAAAAAAGTCATAAAAATGGTCATAGTATAGTATGAGAAAAAAAGTAAAAAAAATGGTCATAGTATAGCATGTCTAAAAAAGTCATAAAAATGGTCATAGCATAGTATGACCAAAAAGTCATAAAAACGGTCATAGTATAGTATGACAACAAAAGTCATAACAATGGTCATAGTATAGTATGACAAAAAAAGTGGTAAAAACGGTCATGTTATCGTATGACAAAAAAAGTCATAAAAATGGTCATAGTATAATGTGAAAATAATGTCATAAAAATGGTCATAGTATAGCATAACAAAAATGTCATAAAAACGGTCATAGTATAGTATGACAAAACAGAGTCATAAAAACGGTCACAGTATAATATGACAAAAATGTCATGAAAACGGTCATAGTATATTATGACAAAAAAAGTTATAAAAATGGTCATAGTATTGTATGTCTAAAAAAGTCCTAAAAATGGTCATAGTATAGTATGACAAAAATGTCATAAAAATGGTCATAGTATAGTATGACAAAGTAAGTCCTAAAAATGGTCATAGTATAGTATGACAAAAATGTCATTAAAAACGGTCATAGTATAGTATGACAAAAATGTCATAAAAATGGTCATAGTATAGTATGACAAAAAAAGTCATAACAATGGTCATAGTATAGTCTGTCAAAAATAAGTCATAAAAATGGTCATAATATAATATGACAAAAATGTCATAAAAATGGTCATAGTATAGTATGACAAAAAAGTCCTAAAAATGGTCACAGTATAGTATGACAAAAAAACATACAAATGGTCATAGTATAGTATGACAAAATAAGTCATAAAAATGGTCATGCTATAGTATGACAAAATAAGTCCTAAAAATGGTCATAGTATAGTATGACAAAGATGTCATGACAACGGTCATAGTATAGTATGACAAAAAAAGTCATAAAAATGGTCATAGTATAGTATGACAAAAATGTCATGAAAACGGTCATAGTATAGTATGTCTAAAAAAGTCAAAAAATGGTCACAGTATAGTATGACAAAATAAGTCAGAAAAATGGTCATGCTATAGTATGACAAAAATGTTATGAAAACGGTCATAGTGTGGCATGATAAAAAAAGTCATAAACATGGTCATTGTATAGTATGACAAAAAAGTCTTAAAAATGGTCATCGTATAGTATGACAAAAAAACATAAAAATGGTCATAGTATAGTATGACAAAATAAGTCCTAAAAATGGTTATGCTATAGTATGACAAAATAAGTCCTAAAAATGGTCATAATATAGTATGACAAAAAAAGTCATAAAAACGGTCATAGTATAGTATGACCAAAAAAGTTATAAAAATAGTCATAGTATAGTATGACAAAAAAAGTCATAAAAATGGTCATAGTATAGTATGACAAAAAAAGTCATAAAAATGGTCACAGTATACTATAACAAAAATGTTATGAAAATGGTCATAGTATAGTATGGCAAAGATGTCATGAAAACGGTCATAGTATAGTATGACAAAAAAAGTCATAAAAATGGTCATAGTATAGTCTGTCAAAAATGTCATAAAAATGGTCATAGTATAGTATGACAAAAAGTCATAAAAACAGTCATAGTAGTAAGACAAAAAAAGTGGTAAAAACAGTCATGTTATAGCATGACAAAAAAAGTCATAAAAATGGTCATAGTATAGTATGACAAAAATGTCATAAAAATGGTCATAGTATAGTATGACAAAAAAGTCCTAAAAATGGTCATAGTAGTATGACAAAAAAAGTGGTAAAAACAGTCATGTTATAGCATGACAAAATAAGTCCTAAAAATGGTCATAGTATAGTATGACAAAAATGTCATTAAAAACGGTCATAGTATAGTATGACAAAAATGTCATAAAAATGGTCATAGTATAGTATGACAAAAAAAAGTCATAACAATGGTCATAGTATAGTCTGTCAAAAATGTCATAAAAATGGTCATAGTATAGTATGACAAAAAAGTCCTAAAAATGGTCATAGTAGTATGACAAAAAAAGTGGTAAAAACAGTCATGCTATAGTATGACAAAAAAGAGTCATAAAAATGGTCATAAAAATGTCATGAAAACAGTCATAGGATAGTATGACAAAAAAAGTCATAAAAACGGTCATAAAAATGTCATGAAAACAGTCATAGTATAGTATGACAAAAAATGTCAAAAGTGGTGATAGTATAGTATGTCTAAAAAAGTCATAAAAATGGTCATAAAAATGGTCATTGTATAGTATGACCAAAAAAAACATAAAAATGGTCATAGTATGGTATATCAAAAATGTCATGAAAATGGTTATAGTATGGTATGACAAAAAAAGTCATAAAAATGGTCATCGTATAGTATGACAAAAAAAGTCAGAAAAATGGTCATGCTATAGTATGACAAAAATGTTATGAAAACGGTCATAGTGTGGCATGACAAAAAAAGTCATAAAAATGGTCATCGTATAGTATGACAAAAAATGGCATGACAAAAAAAGTCATAAAAATGGTCATCGTATAGTATGACAAAAAAATTCATAAAAATGGTCATCGTATAGTATGACAAAAAAAGTCACAAACATTGTCATAGTATAGTATGACAAAAATGTCATAAAAATGGTCATAGTATAGTATGACAAAAAAGTCCTAAAAATGGTCATAGTATAGTATGACAAAAAAACATAAAAATGGTCATAGTATAGTATGTCAAAATAAGTCTCAAAAATGGTCAAAGTATAGCATCTATAAAAAAGTCATAAAAATGGTAATGGTATAGTATGACAAAAAAAAGGTCATAAAAATGGTCAGAGGATAGTATGACAAAAAAAGTCATAAAAATGGTCATAGTATAGTATAACAAAAAAAGGCATAAAAACGGTCATGGTGATAGTATGACAAAAAAGTCATAAAAATGGTCATAGTATAGTATGACAAAAAAAAGTTATCAAGATGGTCATAGTATAGTATGACAAAAAAGTCATAAAAATGGTCGCAGTATAGTATGAAAAAAAAAGTCATAAAAATGCTCATAGTATGACAAAAAAAGTCACAAAAATGATCAAAGTAGTATGACAAAAAAAGTCATAAAAATTGTCACACTACAGTATGTCCAAAAAAGTTATAAAAATGGTCGTAGTATGGTACGACAAAAAAAGTCATCAAAATTGTAATTGTATAGTACGTCAAAAAAGTTATAAAAATCATTGTAGTATAGTATGTCAAAAAAAGTCATAAATAATGTCATAGTTTTATGTCTAAAAAGGTCATAAAAATGGTCATAATATTGTTTGACAAAAAATAAATAAAACTTGTCATAGTATAGTACGTCCAAAAAAAGTAATGAAAATCGTCATAGAAGAGTATGTAAAAAAAAGTCCTAAAAATGTCATACTATAGTGTGACAAAATATGTCATCTAAATTGTCATCGTATAGTGTGTCCAAAAAGTCATAAATATTGTCATAGTATAGTATGACAAAAAGTCATCACATTGACACTCACACACTTCTATCACACATCTAAAAATAGTCAATTGAATAACTGTCAGAATGTGTTAGTTGATAGCCCATTTGATACTTTGGTGCTCGATACTCCCACACTTTGTTGTTTAATCTTGACTGCTCGTCTTGTGGTGTGGTAAGTCATATCAGAAGAAACCGAAGATTGGGATGTCGTTGTCTCAATATAAAAGCGTTAACATATGTTGGAACACCCACATCCAAAACCAATATATGATACAGTCATAATGATATCCAGATAGATACATGGATGGATGGATGGATGGATGGATGGATAGTTAGTTAGTTAGTTAGTTAGTTAGTTAGTTAGTTAGTTAGTTAGATAGATAGATAGATAGATAGATAGATAGATAGATAGATAGATAGATAGATAGAAGTACTTACTTACTTACTTGCATATGTCTTATGTACTTGGACGTTTTTTTTTTCTTCATGTGGCTCTTGGGATGCAACTGAAGATGTCAATATTGGTCTGTCTATCAATTACTCCACCTCTTTGTTCCAGACTAAAATATCTCACCATCTATCGGATGGATCGGGTCCCCAGAGAACGAAGCCACTGATTTGGCTATACCTTATATCACCTCGCTGAGCACCAAGATGAGGCTGACATATTTGATGTTTTAATTGATTTATCTATTGGGCTGTTGGATGGTTGGCATCGTATTTAGTACATCAACTGCCAAAATGTGTCAGAATTTGTCCAATACCAACATGTAGGAGCATAGAAAACCATGCCTTAACTATAGGGATCTGTCTTGTTAAGAGGTCACACTTAATCTGACGTGGTTTTGATCAGCTGATGTGGTGCACATGACTCATGTATCCTGCCTGGATTGACACAAGACCTCAGCAGAGTGAAGCCCCCAAGGTGCAAACCACTACAGTGAATTTACACAATATCATAGCAATATTTGGATCAGAATTAGTTAGCATGATGACAAAATGAGACTCAGATGAAAATAACTGTAATCAGATTTTAACTCAGCAATTGTAGAATGCAGTGTAATGCTGCTATTTCCCAGGTTTTACCCAATTTACCCATCGAGCCAGCTGAAAAATATTTACATTGAGTTGGAAAAGGGAGAAATCAGTCACTGAACTAACAGACAGCCATCCCCTATGAATTACTTTAATTTATATCATTAACTGAAGGTGGCTATGCCTCTCTGCATGTGAGCTGCTGGGAAGCATTTTCTTTTTCCATCTCCCTCAACAAACTATTCCTTTAAGCTCAGATCCAGTTTCTTTCCAGTCATGCAACATTAACTGCACTTTAAAAATCAGTAGCTTGATGTTCATTCTCACAAATTAGGCCATTAACGTCATTGGTGTGCCAGGAACAGCACTCACATTTCGATGCCAATGTATCAATGACGGCTTAAAGAATGAGCTCCTCTTTTAAAACCCACCTCAGCGCTTTTTGTATTTTGAAGGGGCTCGGTAGGGATCTTCCAAAAAGAAAGACACTCTTTAGAGGCACACAAGAGTTAAAAAATACAATATTAAAGCAGCTCCAAAATGAACCAGCAGCGATGGTGAGAAAACAAACTTCCAAAGAACTGTCCACACTCCTCAGGCTTATGTTCACTTTAACCAGTGTTTTATTTCTACACAATAAATGACAGCAAAATGAACATGATACTCATCTTTATGACTCTTCCTTATGAAAATATAGTACACATCAGACATGTTTTGCCATGTACCAGAGCACCAAAAATATATATAATTGCAACTGTGAAAACAGAGAGAATCATCGACTGAAACATAAAAGTCCAATCTGTTGTATATGTGCCTGAAAAAGTGCATACTGTGTAAGAACCAAAGACAGAGGAGGCCATCAGAAGGAGGGAGGGACTACTGAGTCTGATGGCTACCTTTACAGTGTTGGTGAAATTCTCAGCAAACACAAAGGCATTGGGATAAGACTCGACAATATACAGTATGGAGTGAGGAGAAATGAAAGCTGTTTGCAGACAAATTTGAAAATGAACTTCTCAATGCGTGACAAGTATCAGTCAAGTTTGATTATGAGGATCAATTCCAACAGACTCCTAAGACCCAGACATGACCATTATGATTTTATTCATCTTGACAACAAATAAATAATTCATGACTCAATGGATAAATTCATGGTTTAGACAACTGACAACAGTGCTTGTACTAAGCCATTATGAACAAATAAATGCTGACAGCGAGTGGTGTGGTAAAGCATCACAGGTCTTTTTTTTTTTTTTTTTTTTTTCTGTCTTGCAGGTGATACTTTGACACAATGCACAACATATTCACGGTTCATCTCTTTGTATAATAGTTATGATAAAAATCAATCCAAGAGCTACTCCCAAACAGTTAGTACATGGTTTGCAAATACAATCATCATATAATATTATTTACATCTTAAAATATATTTGTTGAGCAATTGGGTACGAAACATCGCAGTAATACCACTAGATATCCACATAATATGTAAATACACTTTTTTTGTACTTCCCACATAGAAAAAGGGACAATTCACCTTTTTTATTTATTGAGGGATTAGGAAACAGACATAAGTGGACCGTTCTATAACCAGAGGCCTGTGAGAGGTACTTCATGTGTTACAATACACAAAGAAAATGTCTTACAACAAGATGGCACATCAGTATTTTTCTCCACAATGATCTGAGCAAAAATATTAGGGCTTCAGACACTCTTTCTTACACTCCCCATCACTTTGTAATGAGTTCGACACTAAAAAGCTTCTGCCATTTTTAGACGAGCAATACAACAACCAGGTGTGTTAAATTAGAAACAAAGGAGTGACTGTTGGTGGAAAATGTGGAGAGGTATCAAAGCCTGTCAAAAAAAGACAGCTATACAAATCATATTATGTGATAAGCATAGGCTCTAGGTGAGGCGAACTGTGTTCCTTCAGCCTAACTTCAAAAGGCTCTGTAAGCTGGGCAAACATCCTCTCTCATTTTCACAGGGCCAGCTTGACCCTGGCAGCCCCGCGCAGGCATACCTGACAGTGACAGATGAGGCAGTGTGTCGAGGAGTGGGGAGGTGGAGGTAGGAGGGGTGAGGGAGGGAGTGGTGGGAGTCCCAGAAAGGGATGGCTGCCACCCCCAGGAGAAACTCTGACTCATTGGCCTCGGCTTGTTGCCAGTCAGCGCCGGCCACCCCCGGCCCAGGGGCAGCCTCTGTGAGTACACATTTTCACACCTGGACAAATAGCTAGACAGGCCAGGAAAAGCAGCCCACCCATCCCTACCTCTCTCCCTGCCCACCTACTTTTCCGCCATCCAAGAACACTATCTGGGGCACCATTGGCTGCCTTCTGACCTCCAGTCCTTCTTTCCCTTCATTTTTGATCCCTCTATATTTGCCACCTCTCCTGTCCTCAGCTGGCTGTGTACATATATTCCTTGTGCCTTACACTGGTCTCTCAAAACATCATTTGCTATATTATGGATTTATGAACTTGACCATTATATACTTGGTTCTCTTTTCACAACTCTTTGTACGCATGGCTAATGTGTGCATTAAAAAAAAAAGCAAATAAAGAAAAAAATAAACTTTACATTCTGGTTTGAAAGGAAAGAAAAGATACACTGCACTCAGTAACATTTGAACATGTGGTGAATCCTCATTGGATGCGAGCAGTGTCCATCTATCAATGACCAATGAGAAGAGTTTTTGTATGGTTGTGGGCCTGTAGTGTACTGTATGTCCAATCAATGCTTGACAGCAATGATCACAATGTAGCGCGATGACAGAGACAAATGACAGTTTTGACTCACAACCAATAATGTTTTTTTTTTTTTTTGTTTATAAGAACAATGTAAAAAATAACTTACATGGACATTAAATATAACTTAAAAAAGTATAACACTCTCAATAAATAGTTCTACTATTTACACCATTGTTATGAGACGCAAAAATGTCACTAAAATACCAAAAATATAGAAGCAGCAAACATTACAGGCATGAGGTACAGCAAGGGATCCTGTGATGACTACAGTAGAGAGGTGATGTCCTCATCCAATGCGTAATCTTATACTTCCTTCCATGAATATCTTGGTTAGCTATGGCTTATGGGTACCTTCTCCAATATTAAGAATATAGTTTTTTCAAGTTGACATGCAGTTTCATTCTGTAGCCTCTCTGATAGTAATAACGATCAGTTGTTTTGGTATCCAGACATTGACTATTGATACAAGTAATCATTGAGGAGGATATTATATATAGTTAGTCAAAGTATGTGGAAGCGACGACAGGTTATATGAACTCAGTTTATAGAATGAAGGGAAGGATCCAATGACAGATTTCGGATTCATCCATTCAAACGGCTAGAATGGCTTTCCAGTGACCTCAATGGCAGATGATGAACCACAGTACTGCATGTCATCGGCATAGTGTAGTGATTGCAGGTAAGTCTCTCCCCACTGGTAACAGTTCTATGTAAAGCAGCAGTATCTGGAGTACTAATATTACATACAATTTGATAATATCAACATAATACAAGTTTTTTTTTCTTCTTCTTTTTTTTTTTTTTTTTTAACCAGGGCTATATATGTTTTCATATAAAGTGTTAAATGCAATCTTTGTAGATGATGCAGCCTTTACAACGTCCTTACAAAGTTTCAGGTTTCATAAAAGTTACAAAGTCTCTCAAGAGTCCCTTTTTTAATGGGAATTCCTTCATTTAAGCTTTTCCTTCCTTGACATCTCTTGGTTTCTCTGACAAAATTTACACCTTTAACCTAAGACGATGTACTACACACACACATCAGGGCAAAACAAAAGACAAACTAATCTGCAGTCTAACTAGACTTGAAATACACTTCCAAACAGGGGGGGGGGGGGGGGGGGGATTTTGGGCCTGTAGGGATGATGGATGGATGGATATATGGTTCATTGTGACAATACCTCCCTACTTCATTGATAACCTCGAATGGAAAGTCAGTTTAGGTTGGAGAGGAGCATCTATGGCCAGATACATATAACACGCTAATGAAAGGAAAGCTAATAGCAACACAGGGAGTCAAACGACTGAATATCATAACATACAGTTTGTTTCAGATCACCATTCTGACAATAGCAGCTTCTAAACATTTTCGAAAGATATACTTTTTCTTCTTACATGGAAACTAAAAAAAAGTGCAGTAAATGAGGTCAATAATACAAACACTGATTAAATATGACATTTTGTGAAAATGAAATACATGAAAAACAAAGACATTTTTTCAACGCTCCTGTCCATCAAGAACATAAAGTAATATTTACATGATAAGTTTTGATTTTTTTTCTTTGTATTTGATGGAAAATAATACCTTCTCGCTTTCTCTGCATGTTGTGGTATTGTCTTGCTTCTTCACTTACATTGGTTTTAAAATTACATGAAATTGGTCTAACATTGCCACTTGTACAGCTCGTTGTGTGCGATGATTGGTAAGGACGATCTGGAATGCTTTAGCAGCCTAATATGAGTTAGAGAGACTGTGCCATTGGCCCAGATGAAATGAAAGTCCCAATCATGCTGATTGTAAGCATGACTATGGCTACAGCCGAATAAGAGCAGCAAAGTTTGGACCAATATGCCAAGCAGCCTTCATTATCAAATGTGCATGAGAAAAACTAGTGTATATGTGTCTGGAATGAAGAATAACAAAATACAAAGCTATTGTAGCAGCCATATAATCTAAAGACGTTAATTGGTGGGGACAGACACCCGAGTTCACAATACTGAAAAGTGCTGATCGGAACAACCAAGTGCACTTTTTACTGCAGAGACAAATGTAACGGTTAAATTAATTACTTATACACTAGACCCAGCAGAGAATCTTAGGGACCTTTGATCATATTGTGACTGCAAATGTTGTGTTGACATATACATCCAAATGTCATTTTCATGTATAACATGGTTGCCTGCAGAGCTACAGCTGAGAGTCCAATACTACCGGGAGGGGAGAGAATGAGAGATATGTGTGTACGCGCTCATTTGTATCAGATGTGGTCTCCTTCCACTTATACGCATTCTCACTAAGAGCCATGGCCTATATCCAGCCCTTTATTTCTGTACTCTTGTGTGACTGTGCGGTGCAGTACTGTGCGATCAAAAAAAGCCACAGACTCCTGACAAGCATTGACTACATTCTGAACAGGGCTGGGATCATTTTATTTTCAGTTTAAACATTTTTGAATTAGTGCTTGAGGTAACAAAGTTCTGATCAAGCGCCATGAGGGAGGAGTTCAAACTGAAACTAAAATCACCCCAACCCGAAGTGAGGTGTTAACGATGACATTCTTTAAGTCGTGGTCAATGTATGTAGTATTTTTCTTGGGCAGTCCGGTTAAACGGGAATGACAAGTGAGGTTCTGGGTTTTTTAAAGTTCTTAGTGCATTTCATACGTGGTGTCGTCGACGTGTATTCTCTGAAAATATTATGGACTAACATGCAAATGTGAATGAATGCTATAAAGAGGTACTGTAAGCAGCAAGGCAGACGAAGCTGTCTAACCCTATTAGATATTATGATGTGAAGATGGCAAGTAGCAGCAAACACAGTAGCAGAAGCCATGCTAAAACTTTTTTCCATAATGCATTCAGGATTTTGCTCTAAGTATAAAATTGTCTTAGGAAATTGTGTGTGTGGTTGGTCAACAACTAGTCGACTTTGTGTGTGTGCGTGTATGTGTGTGTTTGTGCATTTTATTTTGGCTTTTGTGTTGAAACTGTGGCTTGAAACTTAACAATATGGCTGTCTCATTCCCCACCAAGCTATGAATAACCTCTATAGCCTCTGATGTGCCTATGAAGAAACACACTTTTACTGAAAAGGACATAGAGATACAAAAATGTTTGACCAGTTTGAAACCAGGAATGATATAAGCCCAAACTTCTAGCCCCTCCGAAAAAGGTGTTCGACATGTCTTCAATTTGTCTGAGGATTATTTTTAACATTTGTCTTGATTTCCTTCATATTTGCAAAACACAGAGCCAACATCAACACAATCCCCCACTTGCACATTTTGATTTACCTTTGGTTCAATCATGTGATTGTAGAGCAAGGTCACTAAAATAGACACTGAAGCCAGCACAAAACTGAACAAAAGGCATGCTACCTAGGCTTGGTTATGTTTTTGTTTAGGTTTTTTTTGTTTGCTTGTTTTCTTCTTTCAAAAAAATGTCTGTTTCATGTACTTTATTTTTTTTTCTCCTTGCTATATACGTTTTTTTTTTTTAAATGATGATATTGCAGGGTTACTTTCCTTTTAGCTGAGAAATGAAGTTTCCTGTGGAGTCTCATGAGTTCCATCCTCTATTCTAGATCTTTCTGTGATGTGGAGGCGGAGGCATTTCAGCTGGTTGGGATTGCAGTATGGATGGAGAGGTATGCCTGTTAAGCAGCATGTGCAGGAAATCGGAGGCCGAGAGGAGGATGAAGGAGGGGTCTGCCTCGGCCACTCTGGCTGTGTTGTGTTGGAGCAAGGGTCCTGGGACGTTGAACAGAGGTCCCTGCTCAGGTTGGTCACCCCAGGGAATGGACATGTTCATCCTTTCTGTTCTCTATAGCGTTCTGATCCCGACAGGAGCACTCATCCCGTATGTCACAGGACATGGGGAATGGAATCACCTGGGTGGGAGAGAAAGAGATACCAACATTAATAAAATTTTCATCTCAAAAATGAAATCATTTGTTGATGCAATGGTTAAGGTTTAGCTAGATTTAAGTACAAAAACATCATGGTTTGTGTTAAAATGACCACCTCATCAAAGCTGTAGTTGGTAACTTTTATTTAAATAACCTTTTGTCATTTTTTCTGAAACTCACTATATCCTGACAGTAGTACATAAGACAGATAATCTGTGAAAAAAAAAAAATCATGTTCCTCTGCCTCCTGCTGGTGCTACTAACTGACCTATGGCTAAGTCCCACCCTCAAACGCGATGAGCCAATCACAGTGCGTATAGCCATTCCCATACACTTGGACATTCTCTGCCTGGACGTTCATTGAAATGCATTACAGAAAGTCAGTTTCGTTCGGCTTTATGAGCTTTTTCTGAGATTTGAAGTTTAAAAATGGTCAAACGGTGTTCAGGGGTACATGCAACTCTGACACAAGGTATCCTGAGAGGCTGGGCGACGAGGTGTATTTTTTACCCTTTCCTAAACCACATCTCAACTGACAGAAAGTGTCTATAAAGTTGTGTGGTAACGTTAGACCACAACATCAACTCAAGGTGAATAAGATTAACAATGGTGTCTACATCTGTTCTAAGGTAAGTCAACATTGTGTTTGAGGCAACATATTGTCACTTTGCTGGAAAGAAATATAAAGTTATCTTTAACATCTCTAGCTAACGTTAGCTAAAGTTAGCCTAACGTTAGCTCCTAGCTGCGTTGTTCATCATGTCACCTTGTTTGCTGGGAGTTC
>NC_065514.1:22526368-22656920 GCF_006386435.1 Epinephelus moara | reverse complement strand
TGGCCTGTAATTTAAGCTTTTCATCGACCTTCTCAACAATAAAATGATTAATATATCCCTCCAATGCGTAGTTTAGGCCCTTTTGGTTACTTCTCAATGACATCTGATCGTTATGTCCCCAAAAATCATCAATTGCCTCCTGCGAAATGCTGTGTACTGTGACACCTGCCATAGCGCTGGTCACTGAATGTTGATAGTTTATCTGAGTGAGTGGAGGGGGGTGTGGCTTAGCCATAGGTCAATTGCATTAGCAAGAATTAACTGAAGCTGAAGAAAAAAAACAATCAGAGCTGAGGAGTCTCTAATACAGCTGTAAAGTTTGTGACCCGGCCGCCATGTTGAAAAAAGGTGAGCCAAAACCAAGCATTGCCCATGGCGGGAGTAAGTGTTCTCATTTTACAGCTAAACAGTACACCAAAATATGTTTTTTTAAAACATCTGAGGTGAGAAAAAGGCAATGCTGTAACAGAATCATAATTCATATTTGATTAGTACTGCCTAGGTTGACAGTTTGACCGCAGTTAACAAGCACATGGCATGATTTTGCCAAATAGGGCATGCTCCTGGATCAACACCCCACATCACATTCCTGGAACAACACTGCAATCAACCAGTCACAGCCCTCTGTTTTCCACATTTAAGTTAGTACAATTAAACAAAATCCTCAGTAACACTAAACAAAAACCTTGTAAGCTTTTACAGGGTTAGCGGTTTAGCTTGCTAACTAGGTTGGCTATGCTAACGTGTAAACTTGCCGATAGACAAGAATATTAGGGAGCTAGCTTGCTAACTAGGTATGCTATGCTAACAGGAAAGCTTGATAATAGGCAAAAATATTGTTCATTAACATAAAGAATAAGGATAATGACATTTTGCAGTTGCAAAGACCTGCAAAGGACACCTTTTTCCCTCCTTTTTAATATCCTATTCATTTTTTTTTTCTTTTTTGCAAGATTGTGGTGCTTGTATTGATGAAGGGATATCATTGCAATGTTGGTGCCGGATAATTTGTATGTAGAACCATCATCATCATCTCTATCCTGCATAATTTGTTTGATACAAGACCATCATTGTCACGTTGACCCTGGATAATTTGTTTAAGTTGATACAAGACCATCATCGTCATATTGACCCTGGATAATTTGTTTAAGCTGATACAAGACCATCATCGTCACATTGACCCTGGATAATTTGTTTAAGTTGATACAAGACCATCATTGTCATGTTGACCCTGGATAATTTGTTTATGTTGGTACAGGACCATCATCATCACTTTGATTCTGGGTAAGTTGTTTATTGACCCAGGACCATCATCGGCATTTTGATACTGAATAGAATCACTGATGTTGATCCAGGACCATCACTGCTATGTACTGTATGTAAAAGTCAACACAAACAAATTATGCAGAATCATTGTGATGATGATGATGATGATGATGGTCCTGGATAA
This sequence comes from Epinephelus moara, assembly GCF_006386435.1. NCBI lineage: Eukaryota > Metazoa > Chordata > Actinopteri > Perciformes > Serranidae > Epinephelus > Epinephelus moara. The sequence goes on along the minus strand of NC_065514.1, from coordinate 22,655,470 downwards.
ACCCAACCAAACCTATCCAGGATCAACATGAAAAAAGGAAGGAAAATGTATTAACTGCAGGAATTTGCGACCAAAAAATGCTATTATCCTTACTCTTTGTTAGTGAACAATATTCTAACCTATTGGCAAGCTTACTTAGCATAGCCTACCTACTTAGCAAGCTAACTTGCTAACCCTGCAGTAGCTTGCAAGGTTTTTGTCCAATGTTACTGAGGATTTTGTTACAGTTGTTAATATATAATATTTCTAGTGGGCATACACATCACCTCGCTTTCCCCATTTTTCCCGTTGTCAGTTATACACACACAGACACACACACACAAGCTAGCTCATTCTCTTTCTCTCTCCTCGTAGCTGATGTAGACCAGATTCTTGCAAATATCAAACAGGTTTGAAATTCAATCGGTGTGGTTCTCATTAGGCCATTTGTCTCATTTGTAGTGGGTACACAAACTCTGTGTACACAGTGTACCTAAACTTGGATCTGAACTGTCAGGCACTGAAACCTCCATGGTGTTGCTAATAATGTGGTATCAATTTAGAATGACAAAAGATGAAAACATAGTGTTGGTGGTGTGCAGCTGCAAGAAAATAAAGGACACCTGCCAGCCAGTAAGAAAGATTATTGTCAGGGTATAGATGTATGTGACACTATTATGTCCTTTAAGGCCATGAGTCTACTTTAAGTCCTAGTTGGAAATGTTATGGTGCATATAGCGTTCATAGAAGACCCATAACATATCACGAGAGAAACTGATATCTCAGTTCCTCTGATTATCTGATGTCAAAGTGAACTGTAGGTGAAAATAGCACCGGAAGATCATTGGCCATCGCCCCTAGCGTTTGATGTCACAGGATAACGTTGGCAATGCGTCACCAGCACCAGCTGCTGCTGCCTTGTCTGCTTGCCTCTCAGGGGGCCTGCTTCAGCTGTTTGGGTACACAAAATGTGTCCAGGCCAAACAAGGAACACATGTGGTCCAAGTCATGGAAGGCAGGCTGCAGACCAAGGGCATGTCTGCAATTGTGTCCTGGTGGCTTATCAGATCAATCTGTGGGGGCCTGCGGTGTCGCTTTTTCTTGTTAGGTCTGAGTGGTATTGCCGCTTTTGCACAATGGATCTCTGTATATAATGTAAATGTAACAACAATACTGGCCACTGGAACCAACACAGATACTAAGCTGACAGCATGCCTCATGCCAAAGACAGCAATTAGTTCAATGCTATTAGTGAAAGCTGTCTGGCTGCTATGGGAGGAGTCGTTTCCAGGGGAGGGTCATGGGGCTATTATCTGAATATGGAGAAGCTGCTGTATAATTACCCAGACTACTACTGTAATGCCATCAAACAAATTGCATCATAAGCTAATACTATCTGGGAGGGTAAGTCAGGTAATTACTAAATGCATTAGCATTAGAATGAGAAAGAAATGAGAATTTCCCATCCACTAAAAGATGCATCCATAACAATAGTGTTCATTATACTGCTCACCATCAATGTCAAATATTGAAGCTGACTCACTTCCTAAGTGGTTGAGTAAACATGTTTATCCAAATTCATGTGTGACAGATTGTGTATGACTAAGGCTAATTGTTTTCTTTTTCGTTTTTTAAATGATTTTCACATAAAAATACCTTTTAAACTGATTTTGATCTTGATGAATACAAGAACTAAGCCCATTTTCAAATGCCATACGTGCTTTTCCTATGGTCTAAGACAGTCTAAAAATATGAGTAAACATGAACTCTCCACCAAATCCAAAAATTAGAGTGCTAAAACTCAAATCTGTGATGTCATCGACTGTAAAGTCTGGAACTGCTCCTCAGACATAGAACTGGGACAGATGTTCTAGATGCCCCTGAGAGCACCCAGGGTAATGTTCTGAGTATATGGGTACACTTTCTGTTCCATAACTGAGAACACTACAATAGAATAAAGCTCATTTGGGTATAAATAAGAAAACAAACATTCTTTGGGTCCATAAAATCAGCAGCTCCAGAGTAATCACAAGTTTGAGACTTACTTCTTTGGTCTCTGGCTTTGAGAGAGAGTGGCTCATCTTCACATATATTGATTGCACTTTCCTATGCCATGGATAAAACATATTGGAGTTCTTAATTCAGGTGGTGTCCCCCTTTAATGTTCTAATCTATGTTAAGGTTGCTGTGTTTCCCAATAAAAAAAGATTCAGACCATGATTAAAAAAGTTCCTCAGCTTAGAAAATTTTCCAATAATAGAAAGTGAAGAGAGGTATGTGTAGAAATGAAGAATAAGCAGCTGATTATGAATCTCTGATCCTGTTTCTAAAAAAATAGTTAAAACTACTGAGCACTGTTTTGCAAATAGGATATATATATGAAGTTATCTAAAATTGGATTTTCTAAGATTTTTAAGAAACAAAACAAACAACAACAAAAAAATAATGAGCCCTTTTTACAACTTATCTCTTTCTTTGAATTTTGCTTTGAATAGCGCTGTAAAGTAAAGGTAAAATGTTATAGTTGGTGGTAAATGCAACACACAGGAAACACCACCAATAGTTTGTGAGAGTGAAGGAGTTGTAGACAGCAGGTCTGTGGAATGACATGGGGGAGCATGCTAGTCACTGAGGAGCAGTGACGCAGGCTCCCCTTTGAAATAGGGTATAAAATAAGTTGTTTGTGTGTGTGTTGGGGGGTGGGGGGTTCCTAATGTGAGGGCCAGGTGGGCAGTGCCCAGACTCCTCTGAGAAAATGAGGCCTACATGTGACGACTTTACAAGCCGAGGGCCGGACACACTTCAGAAACAGCTGTCAACCGCATGAACAGTGTTTCCTCTGTGGCACTCTGAAGCCAAGAACACGGGGCTCCTCGCTCCCACCTGACTCCTTCTCAGTTTAATTACACTATCTCTCTGTTTCACACTTTCACTTTGTCTTCTCTGCAGTCTCCACCTTACTTTACCTTGCTTTATTACTCCACTCTCTTGCGGCACACATCCCCACTACCCCTCCCATTACACCTCACTTCCCTTCCAAGGCCACTTTTGTTTATCTCTCTATCTAGAGAATGATGGTGGGTGGCAAATTTGACATGGTTTCCTTTGACCTTGACCTCCAGGGTGGCTGGGCCAGCTGCCACATCTGGCCCTGACTTGAGGTTCTCTCAGGGTGGCTGGGAAATGGGACTGACTGGCCTTGTGGGCCTGGGGGCCCTCATGCTGCCCCATGTCCCAGGGCTGGAGGAGGGCTGGGGGAGGACACCCACTAACAGCAACATGAAAGCCCTTCTGAAGAACGCAGACCTTGTCAGAGCCCCATCCTTCCATCTCAGGAACAGGTCAAAATAACACAGAGTTCCTCTCATTTCTGTGTGTGCAGTATGTGCGTGTCAGCCTGTGCTTAAAGCGAAGAAAGTGTGTAAGGGGCACAAGCCTAGGGATCTAGGGATGCATAACACACCTTTGATTAGCCAATAACAGTTGGTATTAGAGTGAATTATGACTAGCAACTTTTTTGTCACTTTTCAAAAAAATATTAACAAAGATTTTAGATTTTAGAATAAAGTACAACTTTGCTTTCTTCTAAAGTTTTTTTTTTAAAATAAATAAATATATATCTATAAATCCAGAATGCAAGCATTTCTTTCTACAAGAGTAAGAGAACGAACAATATAAAAAACTGCAAAGCAAATGGTACGCATAGAAACACACAGTGAGCTGTGCTTTGGCTGACTAACATGGCGTGTCACAAGTTAAAATCAAATGTTAAATAAATCAGTCACTGAAATCACTGAGCCAAGTGTGATGACTGACAAAAAATTCTATAGTCTTTGACGATAAAACCTTAGCTGTAAAACCTGTACAAAATGTGGACAACTGTTCAACAACCGACAACTGCAACTGTTCAAGATGGAGTCAAAAAATTTAATAGGTGTGTAGTTGAGATCAAAATGAAGGCAGAGTTCAAAGATGGGTGTGGTCCCAGCAAGGGCACTGGAAGTAGGAGGGTAAGAAGTAGAAAAGGGGTAATTGGCCCCGTCACTTTATGCCCCTGGTCGACATTTGATTTAAGTCAACCTGGCCTCACTCTGAAGTTGTCAAAATCTGGCACTTTGGCACTTATGGCATCAGACACTGACAAAAAAGGCATTCTTTAATGTCAGCATATTATGTGGCTGGTCGCCATTATAGGTTAATGGCGCTCAACAGCGCCAGGATGAAACCCCGTGGGACACAAATGACGAAAGTTATAGAAGGGCAGGTGGATGGGTCCAACACACACGGACTTTCACCCTGGAGAGCAGTTTTTACGTCCTGTAAGATTGTTAAGCCCAACCCAGTTCCTCTTTCCTAAACCCAACCACGTGCATTTGTTGTTAAAGGCAAAAAAACCCCATCAATTTGTGCTGTTTTACCAATGTAGTGTGTTTATTTTGAAAGAGACTGTATGTAAATGATAAATTTCCTGTGAAAACGGAAGTGTATTTTGAAAGAAGAACTTGGTGTCCCATGTGACGAGGTCGGAGTGAAAATGTGTTGTTTAAGTCGCTGATTGCTGTATCACGCCTGAAATTATCAGATGGTCTCTGATTAATACAGTTTTATAGTTTTTTAATACAGTTTTAATACTGCCACCTTTATTCATCATGAATTTTCTCAATTTTTGATTCTTTGTACCCCAGAGGGATACAAGACAAAAGTTGTCTTTATGAATTCTGAATGTAACACAAAGTGAGTAACTGATCTAAATGGTCATTTGGGGGGTGAAGTAACTATTTCATTAACTTGTTGGCATTACAGAAACCAGCAAAATAAACAAGTTGCCCATGTCAACTGTCGGTTTAATTGTTAAGCGAAGTGTCGTTAATAAGTTAATAAATTCTGGCTAATGTTTGATTCATCTTCTTTCATATTCACTTCAGAACTTCAGAGAGACCGTTATCGCCATCCATGCTAATTCTTGTTACGTCTGACTCTTTACCACAGCCCCATTCTCTGTTTGAGAAAGAACGCAAACTGAAAAACAGGAAGTAACACTGGCTGGGGTGGGGCTTTAATGGATATGATTAGGACAGAGAAAGTGCAAGTTAAGAAAAAAATAACACATAACTGAGTCTGGCAAAATAAGTGCGAGCACTTGGCATCAGCAAACAGCCAAAAAAGGTACTTAAACCCCGCAACCTCACCCCCACCCAACTTTGCTCAGCTGTGTAGAAAAGCCCTCTGCTCCTCCCTTCACATTATCCTTCCTTCCCCTCTCACTCAGATGCATTTTGCCCCCTCCACCCTTTGGCCTCACCCTACTCCCCACATACAGATACAGAAAAGCTGTGAATAACGGGAGCTATGGCATGCTGCTGCTTATTCAGTGATTTGCCAGGAGCATTACATGATAGTGGCAAGAAGCATATTAAGGTAAGAAAGCAACGGTTACTGCCATGACCAAAAAAATCCCTCTACAGCATGTGGGGGCGCCTGCTCCTATCTATACCTCTGCCCCTTCCTCCCTTTTAACTGCCCTGACAGAGCCTTGGCAACGGGAAATAAAGTAGCTGCCCTCAGACATTTAAAAAATAAAGAGCTGTTGCTGGCATGTGCTTTTGGCATCCTGTTATGTGAATATTTGATGTAGACCATGTTAAGGCTGAAAATTAGAGAAAAAAAACAACCTATTATTCACCACTGATAAACATCATACAATCCATCCAAAACTATGTCTCTGTAATATTTCCAAAAGATGGACTGTTAAAACTGTGATTTATTTGGATTGTATAGAAATAAATTAAATGTAAATCTGGGAACAGCCAAAAAATCAGAGAACCACAGAGACAGGGAGGTTAAGTGGTCAGCTGTGGCTATCACGGACCATCAGCTAAGACACAAACATCAATCATGACACATAGCAAGTCACGTATTGAGCATTCTTGTGCCAGACTGAGAGTTGTAAACAGGGGTGAGGAACTAGGAAGAATCTCAGCGCTTACACAAGACCTCACCACCAACGCAGACAGAAAAAAACCTACAGGCACATTTAGAAAAAGTTGTTTTAAAGAGGCCAAGCCGTATAACTATATAATCGGTGCCCTCTGCGTACTGCTTCCAGCATCCAGGAAAGGAATTCCTTCCAAACTAGGGAGGGGGGGAACAAGGGGGGACCTACAAAAGCGTCTTGCGCAGGCAACCCTCAGAAAGGCATACTCCGTTCCCTTTCCTCCTCTCCTCCCAGCCTCTCCGAATTCAGCCAACAGCTTGCAACTATTAAGGGGAGATCCTGTGGTGACCTTACGTGCAGCCAGTCCTTGCACCTTCAAAGCTCCTGGGATGGAATAATGCACAGCAAGTCATCCAGAACTCCTTAATACACAAATCTCTACCAAAATAAAAGACAAGAGCAGCTTTTGCTGGGAAGGGGAATGAAAGTAAATGAGCAGTTGAGCGCCATTGCTTTTCACAGCACTGCTCCTTTTTCCTTTTCTATTCAGCTCTTATCAGGATTAAAGTCTAAATTGAAAGGAAAAAAAAGAGAAGCAGGGGAAACCTGGAAAACTTTAATAACTGATAATAACCTAATTCCTACAATACCAGTTAAGCTTGTTTGGAAAGACTAGGAATTGCCCAATTGTTGTATCTGGAAGAAATTTTATTACATTCCAGAAATTATGATTTTTCATATTGGACCATTGAATCATTCCAGATTGGAGAGGCATCGCGTTTGATGTTGGGGAACATAATAATAAACAGTCATGCAACTGCTGTAAAGAAGTCACTTAAGCATCTTCTGCTGAGGAGGAGTGAGCAGATGTTTTCATCGGTGTGCTGCGTGTCCTCCATCAGTGAATTGGAATCATAATGGCTTTATGAACAGTTGGTCTGAGGTCACAAGGTAAACAAGTGAGGCAGATTAAGAGTTTTTTTTCTCTCTTTAGACAGAATAAAAGCACAAAAGGATATATAACACTGGATGATGAGGGAGAATTAAACTCTCTTGTAAAATTTAATTTCGCCATGTGCTTTTGCTTTCGCATCATTACCAAAGATCAGAAGGAAACAGTACATGTCAAAGGTTTTGGCAGAGGAACACATGAGAGGTGTGTCTGCATGTGTGGATAATATTGTTCTCACATGCTGTGTCACAACACACCAGAGACACCGGCACTGAGTCACCTGACCTCTGTGCATAACAACCAGCGGTTGGTGTGTCTGTTCATGTGCTATAATGTGTTTGTGTGAGTGTGTATGTGAGAGTGTGAGGGAGAGTGAATGAATGGGTGGTTTATCCCACTTAAAGGGACACTTCACCCCAAAAATCAAAATGCATATTTTTTTCTCTTGTAGTTCTATTTATCTATCTAGATTGTTTTGGTGTGAGTTGCCGAGTGTTGGAGATATCAGCTGTAGAGATGTCTGCCTTCTCTCCAGCAGAATGGAACTAGATGGCACTCGGTTTGTGGTGCTCAAAGCGCCAAAAAAATATATTTCAAAAGCTCAACAGCAATGTCTCTTCACAGAAATCATGACACGGCTACTCAACATAATCCACAGACTTTGCTGTGAGACGTTTGATGTAGGAACTAATTTTTTTCTAATGAAATACACCAGCCAACTGTATCACCATGCAGAAGGAAGAGTGCATCTACTCATGACTGAAAGGCCAATGCTTGTGACAGTGTGAGAGGTAAACATTAATGGCGTCCTCCTCTATTGGGCTGTAAAATTAGCTGGCTCAGTGGTTATAGTTAAGGTAGCAGTAGCTGAACGCTTCCCTCCATAAATTTGTGTTTGCTGCAGTTGAGCAGGCCCCTTAAATATGCTGTAGGAAAACAAAATGTTATTTGTCTGTGTTAAAAAGAAAATGCTAGCGGCAATAAGTACAAATAGTTCATTTGACATCAAATGACCTCCTCTATGACAACAGAATCTGTAACAACACAATCTGTGTTCAGGAACAGAGACAAAGTCGTCACTTGTGGTTAGGAGAAGAACATTGATTTCCTGCTATAAAGGAGAGCACTGCCTGTCTTTGTCACCCACGAGTGTGTTACTCGGCAGCTCAGAGGAGAGAGACTGTCACAAATGAGTTACAGACTCCTTTTGTCATATATTGTGTCATTTTTTGTTTTGTTTTTGGAGGTTTTTATGCAACTCCATCCTTGGCCGCGTGCCACGCATGTGTTGAGTTTGGGGAAAATCAGAATCAGGTGCAAAATACCCTGTTTCTGTTTTGACTGAACTGATCAAATAGGGATGACTATGAGGATAAGCTTTGCCCAACAGCAATAAACAACTAAATCCAAATGCCTAACTAAAAGCGAGTACCAAAACGATAATAAGGGGGAGGAAATTTTAAATGTGGATGAAAAAATATCAAAGTAATACAACAAGAAGATGAAGTTGTCCGGCTAATAAATCAAAAACGGACATTCAGGTTAATTTGAGTTTCATTCACGTACATTGGCCAAAGCATTAGCCAACATGTGTGTGCAAGCAGGCAGCATCAATTAGGCAATGGGCTCACAAACTAACAAGCAAAAGGGATTATATCAAACATCTGGCTTTCCTCTGTTCCCATATCACTCTCACATATCAGCTTAATTCCTTAGTGTTTCCTTTTTGTTTCTCACCCACAGTTACTTTCCTCGCCCCCTCGCTCCTGGCAGCCAATAAATCAAATTATGATTGGTTATTTCGGAGCAATTTTTCGTATCTTTCCGAATAGTTTCCAGGGGACCTGCTAGTGGAAAACACCAGCCAGACTGTTTTCTTCAAATAATGCCTTCCAGTAGAATTTGGACAAGCAGCCCGGAGTTCTTGAGCCCAGCTACAGTATGATACTTACTGTATCATACTTACTGTAGCAGCTCTCTGAATGTTTCAGTAGTTGGAACAGAACTGCTCCTCACCCCATTCGTCTTTGCTGGCGTGACAGAAGTTAGTACCAAGTAGGTAATTTGAACCCCCATTTGCCTGTAGTTATTATTTCAGCGAACTGCTAACACCTGTTTTGCAGACACTACTATTGACCATCGGCATGTAGCATCCTTGGCTTGGAAATACAGCAGCAGTAAACCTGGGCCAGATTCCGCCGCAAGGAATAAAAGCCAACTGAAATCACATTTAGTCATGCCTTAATGCAGTAAATGTAATGTAAACATGTTTTTTTAATTTATTGTCAACTGTTTTTTATTATTAAAAGGAAGGAAAATAGCTTGAAAGAAATACTCCTCTTCCTCTCAGCCACTGGATTGGTGTGTCCGTGTTTGATTGACAACGGCTGGCAGGCTGAGCCCCAGCAGGGGAAGAGGAGAAAAGGTAAAATTTTGTTATTTTTCTGTAGCCTGCAAACTGACATCAGCAGTGCACTTTTCACTGGTAAAAATTTGTGTGACAACTCATTCACAAAAAAACAAGGTGATCGTCAAGATGGGTTTTACAGAACATGCTGTTGCAGAAGAAAATTGTACAAACATGGACTTTAATTTTACTTGGACTCAAAAGTCCAGTGTGTAGGATTTAGAGGTATTTAGAGGTGAGGTTTCAGAACTGAAACATCTTCCATGTGTCAGGCATATAGGAGAACAGGTCCTGCTCCTTTTGGAAATTTTAAGCGTATCACCACATGTGACGTTGCGGGCACCAGCCCTTCATCAGACATGAGCCTCGAATACCACATGAGGTAAAAATAATGTCATCATGACAGGCAAATTCAATGTGAAATTGTAGAAGAATATATTTTTATAATTCATATATTTTCTTAACATTTTTTGGATTTTTTTTGTGGTATTTCTCATTGAGTATTTTTGTAGTATTAGAGGCACCTCTATTTAACAAAGAAAATGAATAATTAAAAAAAAATATATATAGTATGTATATATTTATATAGCTACACGTGTTATCGCCTGATCTGTTGGGCGACCACCATTGGTTGTATATATAGAGGTGTGTCTCCTTATCTTGTTCACGTCTGATGAAGGGCTGGTGCCCGCAACGTCACATGTGGTGATACGATTAAAATTTCCAGAAGGCACAGTTTCTGGTGTGCAGACCTGTTTTTGTATTTTTGTATTTGTTCTTCTGTCCAGCACCCAGTATTTATCGTTTATGGATGTGTGTGCTGGGTTTTTTTGGAGCCTCAGGCATATAGGAGAACTATGGTGGCCAACATGAAAACACGAAGGGAACCATCTACAGCCAGTATTTGATTTGTTCATTCTGGGCTTGGAAGAAGGCCCACTCCATTTGTAGATATAAACAGCTCATTCTACGGTAACAAAAACACAACAACTGTTATTTTCAGGTGATTATAAACTACTGAGAACATAGTTATGAATATGATATACTATTTCTGCCAATAGATGCCCCTAAGTCTTACACACTGGACCTTTCAACGCTAATCTAAGACTAAGGACGATATATCTGTTTAAATGTGTTTTTAATTTTGGACTAGCTTCAACCTCCTTTTAGGAAGTGGACCAAAATGTCAAAACCATCCAGGAATTTCATTATTAAACTATAGATTTCTCACTTGACACCCAAGGATAAGATAGTTAAACTGACCGTGCCCTCCTTTGATGTACGACATAACAAATCCTAACTCTTTACAAGATCAATGGCCTGCTCTGCTCTCACCAAGCTCAACCTCTTGTTGCTGCAGTAATTCAATTGAGGCTATCCCCCCACTGGGGTCTGTCAGTAAAAGTGAGTTATGCAAGTTCTCACTGAGCCCCTGCACTGGACTGGGGCCAGAAGATGTAGAGATGAGATAGCGTCAGTCAACAACAGCGAAACCACTTCAGGAGTGAGGTCACTTCCCAGCGGGCTGCTCACCGACTTTCCTGCTGCTATTGAACTTAGGATACAATACCTTACATCAAATACTGAAGTTAAGAATAGAGGACGAAAACAAATCATGGACCTCTGGACCTCTTTCTAGCTAGAGATAAGTTAGGAATGTTAATCGCCAAGTAGCACAGTGCAATCTAACATATGAGGAGAGGTTGTTTGGCAAAATTAGTTCAGGGCAAATCAGCTTTAAGAGGCCAAACATCTAGTAAATTATGAGAACTGCAAAAGTCTAAGTGATACAAATAAGTGTACAAATCTGCCTTGATGGTAATTTACTTGTACCACAATTTATCTGTCACATTACCAGAGGCATGGTAGATGACTGAGTAAAATTATTGTATTTTTGTGTATTACATATTTCTAGGAATAATGCAGGCTCTTGTTGAAAGTGCATGTGGGACTTAGTGCGCATTTTGTAATTGGAGGCTTTGCAACAGGATAGAAGCCATTTCACAGAAGGTTGAAGATTAAATATTGTTATCAATAAGTATGTAGTTTTTCCTTATGACGGGCACTAACTTCAATGAATACATTGCATAAAACAGAGACGTGAGGTGTAAATGCCTCTCTCTTAAGGCTGCTAGCTAGTCCTTTGTAATTATAATTGTTTAAAGTCCAACTGAAATCAGTTAAATCTTTTTAGTGTGTTTATTTTCATAAAATTTCGGTATAAATGTTTGGTGCTTAATTAATTGGTATTGGGCAGCCAAAATGTCTGGCTTTCCTCTTCTGGGTTCCGCCTACTGCCCCAGGAAAGATCCATTGAGACAAGTCATGTGACACATTGGAGACTCCATGTGACTCTTTAGATCATAATACAGTCTTTTAGAGCAGCAGATACAAGCTCGGCAAACAGAAATACGATAGAGAACTTCGGATTCTGGCAGTAATCATGTGCTTGGAAAGTTTTGCACAGTTAAAACTAGCAAAAAATGTCACAGCGGTCAGTGTTGGATTTCTTTTGAAGTGCAGAGTAAAAAGGACAAATGCACCAAATGGTACATCCATCCATCCATCCATCCATCCATCCATCCATTTTCATCCGCTTATCCGGAGCCAGGTTGCAGAGGCAGCAGGCCAAGCAAAGTACCCCAGACCTCCCAGACCAGATGAGATATGTAATCCCTCCAGCACATTCTGGGTCTACCCCAGGGCCTCCTACCAGTGGGACGTGCCCAGAACACCTTCAGCAGAGGCGCCCAGGAGGCATCCTGATAAGATGCCCGAACCACCTCAACTGACCCCTTTCGATGCGAGGGAGCAGCGGCTATACTCCGAGCTTCCTCCAGATGTCTGAGCTACTTGTCCTATATCTAAGGCTGAGCCCAGCCACTCCATGGAGGAAACTCATTTCAGCCGCTTGTATCCGCGACTTCATTCTTTTGGTCACTACCCAAATCTCATGACCACAGGTGAGGGTTGGGATGTAGATGGACCAGTAAATTGAAAGCTTCGGGCTCAGCTATCGCTTCACCATGACGGTCCAGCACAGCGCCTGCATCACTGCAGAAGCCACACCAAACGGTACAGTAAAAGAAAATTTGTTGCGGGTAAAAAATTTTGGTGCATGGAGTTCAATGCACCAGTGCATGTTCACAGAAAAAAAGGATTTTAAGACCAGTACTACTTCTCCTCGAGGGTACTTGGAGGTACACTTGGGTGCTTCTCATAGGAAAACAATGTGGATGTGACCATTTAAAAAAAACCTGTTCCTCTACCAAAGGCCATGCCTTGGTCAATCTGTTGCCAATGTTTTTACAGACAAAGGTTTAACTAAGGAACAAATAATAAACATCAAAGAAGCCGTCTCTGGAAAAATGTTGTTAGCCAGGAAAGAAACATGATTATTCCTGTCCTCACGTTGAGGGATCCAAAACATCCATGAAAACCTGTGTGAAGATGGACCGGAAGCAATCATGGGAACTTTGATTATAAAATGGAAGATAGTGAGATGTCCCTCATATGTCCGTTTCCCCCCCGAGAGGAAATAAAGAGGTTTTCCAGTCAGACACACTGACACAGCCAGTGAGACACATAGACTGCAATATAAGTCCAGCCAGACATACAGATGGATATGCCAGGAGTACAACTAAAGTCCCTCACCAGATTCACAGAAACAGGCCAGGCCAGAGAAGCAGATGCTGCTGCACAGAAGCTACAATACACTTCCACTCAGTTTCTTAGCCAGTAACTGGCTGGAAAGAGCCAGACAAAGCACATCCCTGAATTAAGAGAGTTAATATCACAAAGATGACCAAACTTTTTGTCATGCTCAGCTTAATGCTGAAATGTAACACAGCTGATTGGGTGTTGACAGGTGAGAGTTCTAATTAATCATAAGAGAAGCAAGTATGATGCAGTTTAAGTTCTTAAAGCCATGAGCTTTTGTCTCTGTGATAACTAAGTTAGATTAAAATGACTACCCACAGTTTGTGGAGTGAGTAACTTCCAGCCTGGTCTCTCTTCCAAGTTGTCACATACTGACGTTGTGTCACGATTCTTGGCGTCTGAATACTGATGCACAAGGTTATCTTTAGTGTCTGCGTGAGATGCATCAGGCTTTCAACTAACTCCCATCTGCAGCAATATTAGACGCTCAAAGCAACTGCTATAAAGAGCGACAAAGTGTGCATAGGGAGTTGGTCGGGTAATGGACAATGATAGAAAAACAGGACTTTGACCCAGGAGGCCTCTGTTTGTGTCTTGTGTAAAACTAAAAATCAACATTGACCTATTTTAATGTAAGATTACATAAGGTACGAAAGTACATCACATAGATACATCACTTCACATCACCTATTCAAGTAATATTACACTACGTTTAACCGTAACCCCATAACAAACGTACTTTCTTTAACATTACCAATGCGTGTTTCACCCAGGAGACAGCTGTGCGTCTGATACAGATTCTAAAGATGCCTTGTGCATCGGAATCAGACACCCAGAGGGTGTGACAAAGCGCTGGTATTTGACAATGTGGGAATGAGAACAGGTTGTAACAGGCACACAGAGACAAATATAGACGTTTTACACATTAGGAAACTGAATATCAAAGAAAAGCAAAGACTACTGATGAAGTCTGACAACTCCCACTGTTTTGGATCTGTATCAGTAATCTGTCTACCAGTAATCTACGGCTGGACACAAAGCAAAGGAAGGAAGAATCTGTTTAGAGATGTTCCAAGAAATGAAATACAGCATTCCTGAACAGTATATTCAGTTGTTGTTTCCATTATACCTTGAAATGATCATTTATAAATGTCAAAGTTTGATAATGGCAATCTCCACTGGATACATGGCAGTGAGAAAATGAAAAAGTCTAAGTCGGTAAGGCGCAGGGAAAAGAAAAAAAAATGATCACATGTGGGAGGCGGGATTTATTCCTAAGCTTTGTGTGACTCCAGAGTTGGGGAACAAACACTGACTGTTGATCAGTGTGACCAGGACCAAATCCAACATCATCTCTTTGTCTGAAGGGCGAGGTACAAGCATGCCACTAACCTTCTTGGTCTTGACAGTGGATTGGCAGCAGTCTCCGCCGTCATAGTTGCAGAAAGCTCTGTTGTTGACCGAATCACAGTAGTTGTCTCCCATGAATGGCTGTACCAGAAAGAGAGAGCATCAATTAGGCAAGAGCACTGAGCAAGTAAAGATAATAGTTAAAAGCCCAAGTGCCGAAGAAGCCTTTTCTAGTTTACTTCCGAGCATTTCAGGGCCTTTTAGAGGTCTCTGGATAAATTTGCTGATGAATCTCATACATTAAATTTCCCCCATTTTTCAACATGACTTTTTAAGCCTTTAGTGGGCCAGACCTTTAAATCAAACCGAGGACACCATAAACTATCCACTGCACAAAACACTCCAATAAGGTGATTTATTGTGTTGGCCTCACCCTTTCCACTTGGGTTACCAATCAGCTTATCCCATTGGCCTAAACTGAGTTGATGATATCATTCTTCCGTGACGTAAAGTGGAATTCTTTCACATGTTGTATTCACATGTGAACATACCATTTTTAAAGGGAGGACATGTTTAGCATGTGATCACATGATCACATGTTTAAGAGGTAATAAATCAGTAAGCAAGCTGATAAGTGTCAATGAGAGTCAGATACCCATGTAGCAACGCAAACTGCCCATTGGTCCGACAGCCCATTGGTCCGACAGCCCATTGTTCTGACCATATTAAACCCATTGTTCCGAAGTCCCGTTGTTCCGAAATCATCATGATGCCCTGTGGTTAAGGTCTGGTTAGGTTTAGGCACAAAAACCACTTGGTTAGGGTCAGGAAAAGATCATGGTGTGGGTTAAAATGAAAAGGAAAGTGGCAAATACATAAGCCGTGAGCCTGCTTCGCCTCAAGCCTTTCCCAGCTGACCCTGAGCCGGTCGCGGCGCACCATCAAGGCAGAAATACACCCGCCGGGAGCCGTTCAGCACCGCGGACCGTCGGACTAATGGGATGTTGGACCAATGGGCTGTCGGACCAATGACATGGACCCGTAGCAACAGCATTTTTGACTGAATTCCTAAATGGCTTCTCCGAACCATACACCTGTACACATGGACAGATTATGAAACAATGGGCCCCTAGGCACAGACATGCAAAAGGCTCCACCACCTCTCCCATATAGTCGCAAGACACACCTGTTGTTATTTTGCATCTTTCTGTAGTTGTCAGCGTCTCTTTGTGGTTTTGTGTCTCTGGTATTTCTGTGTGTCCTTGTGGTTGTTTTGTGTTTCTTTGGAATTGTTTTGTGTCTCTTTGAGGTCATTTTGTGTTTCTAAGCTGTATATATGTGTCTTTTTGGTCATTTTGTGTCTCTATGCAGTAATTCCGTGCTTCATTGTAGTTTTTTTGCACCTATTTGTGACAAGTGTTTGTCTCTTTGTAGGTCTGTGTCTCTTCGTCATCCCTTTTCATCACTTCATAATCGTTTTGTGTCTTTTTGTAGTTCCTTTGCATCTCCTTGTGGTCATTTGAGTCTCTTCCTGGTCAATACATGTTAATTTGATCAACGTTTTGCAGGTGAAGGCCAGAAGGGGCCCTGACACTTTGGGCCCTTGGGCCTGTTCCTAGTAGACCTATTCAGTAATTCATCCCCTCCCAACTGACATCAGAAACAGCCCTCGAAGTGGACAACATTACTGTACTTTTAACTTCACCCCCACATCAGCTAGCCTGTAGAAAAAAACTGGCTACCAATCTCAGCCCTATCTGGAAGTAAATTGCAACTTATAAATCCAAGTATTCTGACAATCTTCACCCACTGTGCAGGTTGGTCTGAGTATTTTACTTGTCCAGCATCTGCCAGTCCATTGTCCATCCAAATCCATTGGCCAAGCACAGCAAATAAACTTTTATAAGACTACATTTGCAGGCTGTTAAGACTGTGATTCATTTGTATCAAAGCTAGTTTCTTTGGGTGTGTTCTTTGTGTAAGCGGGGGTCATTTTTATGTGCCCAGACAAGCATTACCATGTGTATGTTTTGTGCTATTTTCATGCTTGTATGAATATGTTTATTCACCATGAAAGTGGAACCAACTGTAATATCCACTATAAATGTCTATACTAAAATCTGGCAAAATAATATATCAGACAAATTTCTCATCGCTCTGTTTGGTTTGGGATCAAGGAAGGTGGAAGGATTAAAGTATTAAAGTCCCATATGATAGATGAGACTATTACTCCACAAAAACGAAGACAAAAACAAAAATCTAATTCAGGTCCAGCCCTTACCTCACATCCTTTGATGCAGTGGAGCAATTCTGGGTGCGGATACCATTTCAGTCCCATTGTACAGACTATGCTCTGAAAGATAAGACAAAAGTTGAGGTGAGGTGTAATTATTTAAGAAACAGTGGTGCTTTAAGGGGGCTATTTCCCTTATGTACAGCATTTAAATAGCTTTGCCAAGAATGTGTTACGTTTACCTGCATTTCACTCCACACAAAGTCACAGGGCACTTTCTAGCCACACACTTGCAAACGCGCACACACACACACACACCTAACATAGCCAAACAAAGGGGTTATCAAAAAGGCTCATGTGCTACACATGGAGGCTTTTATTCTCAATCCTTCTTTGATTCATACTGACCTTTTTCCACCTCAGAACAAAGTGGAATAAGTTGATTTTTACAAGACACAACTTGATAAAACATTCTGTTTTTTCATAACTAAGTCATAGCCCCAGGGGTGGAACGAGCTGAGAGCAAGAAGGAGGCAGAGAGAGGGAGACATAGAGGTAAAGAGCACCGTGTTCTCAAATATCTTTGCAGAATGTGTGGAATCCCATCCTGTTCTCCCACTGTGCTCTTCATTGAAATGCAACAGAAAACATTTGTGTCCAGGGGAGGTGAGCAGCACTGTGCATAGAGTGTGTACCTGCATGTGCAAATGTAAGCACAGTACAGTATTGTAGGGACATGAAAATGCATATGTTCACATGAATCCAGATGGGCATGTGTGTCTGTGCTGTGAGGCCATCTCTGTTGTGTGTGTTTAAGCACACAGGGACAGTAGCGTACAGTATATGAGTCTACTCGAGCCAGAAGGTGGAGAGGGGTTTTGTTTACAGCAAGTGTGACCCCAGACTGGGATAGTAGTGTGCGTGATCAAAAGTGTCATCCACAGCAGAGGACTGTCTGACCTTAGATTGGTCCATTTCTCAGACCCCCTGTGTCCCAATATCTCCCAAAGTTGACGTGCTTTTCTTTTGTTGCTGCAACCTAAGGTATTTTTCATTTCAGTGCTGTCAGCAAATCAATGCAAAAAAAGAAAGATGGGGGTTGAAGGTGGAGCGAAAGAACAACATAGCATCTGAGGACAACCGAGAGCTGCGGGAATAACCGTTCTACTATTGCGATGTCGCACTGCATGGCAGAATGCAGGCACATCTGTGGTGTGTGTACGCATGTGTGTTCAGAAGTGAAGGCAATGATGGTTAGTCCCTCTATGGTGGAAGAGTAAGCACATTATTTTGTCTTAGAGGTGAAACTTTTTGCAACTACTGTACTTTTATTCTTTTTCCCGTGCTCTGCTATGATGATGTCATCCAGAAACTCCTTCTCTTCCCCTCTCCCTCATTTTCTCTCTCTCACTCTTTTTTTTCCTCTCTCAGCAAGGCCGTAAATCATGATAATCCATGATCGTGGCCTGGCCTCACCCCTCACTACGTATAGGATCCTCACCCTCTGAAGCCTCCCCGGGGCGCTGATACCACATAAAAATAGATCCCTATCTCAGCGCCACCACAGACGAGGTCATGTCATGTAGAAAATGACTAATTCCACAGCAAGCCCGACAGGGTAATTTTGCTGATAAAGGGGGAGGAGGGTGCTGGGGGCGCAGAATTGTTAGAGATAGAGGGACAGGAAAAAGAGGAGGAAGAGAAGGTGGAGGTAGGGAAGCAGGAGCGAATTCTAAGTGGGTCACACCAAGAACCGAAATACAACTAGTTTAAAGGCAATAAATCAACATCACTTATTAAGTTGGGAAACATTAACCTCCAACTCAGCAAAGTAGAACTAGAAAGTGCATTTGGGGACATGAATTCTCTTTTAGATTCTGTATGAAGAATCCTAAACTACAGGGGAGTTTCGAAGTTATGGTGTCTGCTCCATGTTACTACGCTCCAACTGTTACTACAACTGTAAGCCATTGCATGATTGATTTCTTTTTCCACCAGAGCAACCCCCTCCTGTTCTTGTTTCTTAATACCATTTTGTGACAGCCCTGTGCATTCCCTCCCTATATCTTATATCTCAGCAATATCTATCTGTCTGTTTGGCCTTTGGGTATTTAATGCATTTCGTGTTGCATCTATTTTTTTTGCTTCTAGAATTAAATGGGCGACCCTCTCACTATAAATGATCCTTTTAACTTTGACCTTAGTGTAATTGCAAATGTGACGTCTAACAAATGACTAGACAATGCAAATTTCTGTCCCTTCATCACTGGGATGCTTGTAATAAGTCTGATTACTATCGGAAATGGTATAGCTTGTGTGCGCAGCCCAGTCATCAGAAGAAAATATTGGCATTATACGTTTTTGCAAACCACCGATATGTAACATTTGTATGTTTCATACGTATGATATCAAAATTTTCAGGTACTTTAGATTACATGTATATGAGCTGAGTTTCTCATCAGGGGAGGAGAGGATGGTGTATGGCATGACACCTAGGTCAGGCAGCGGCCAAGCTGCAGAGAGCAACAGAACACTGTTAATGACCAACAAAAGAGGGTATTCTTTAACAAAAATTCTGGACATTTTGAGCTGTGTTTGAAGTGACCAAACCAAATTTTTTTTTAGTTAGGGATATTTCTATATTTTGATGAGAGTTTGGGGCATTTCCAGCCAAAACAGGTATTTCTTAATGAGAGTTTGGGACATTTTTAACATGTTTGTAGTGACAAAAGCAGGTATTTTTTAAGGAGAGTATTTTCAGCTGTGATCTGATATTATTTTTATCTAGAGTTCAGGACATTTTCAGCTGTGTTTGTAGTGAAAAAAGTGGGTATTTCCTTGACAAGAGTTTGGGACATTTCCAGCTGTTTATAGCGACAAAAGCAGTCGTATTTCAACAAGAGTTTGGGACCTTTCCAGCCGTGTTTGTAGTGACCAAACCTGGTATTTTTTAAACGAGAGTTCAGGACATTTCCAGCTGTTTGTAGCGACAAAAGAGGGTATATTTTAACAAGAGTTTTAGACATTTCTAGCTGTGTTTGCAGCAACAAAAGCTGTTATGTTTTAACAAGACTTATGGATATTTCCAGCTGTGTTTGTAGAGACCAAACCAGGAATTATTTTAAATGAGAGTTCAGGACATTTTCAGCTGTGTTTGTAGAGACAAAAGCAGGTATTTTTTTAACAAGAGTTTGGGACATTTCCAGCTGTTTGTAGCGACAAAAGAGGGTATATTTTAACGAGAGTTTGAGACATTTCCAGCTGTGTTTGTAGTGACAAAAGTTTTATTTTATAACAAGAGTTTGGGACATTTCTAGCTGTTTGTAGCAACAAAAGAGGGTATATTTTAATGAGAGTTTGAGACATTTCCAGCTGTATTTGTAGAGACCAAACCTGGTATTATTTTAAATGAGAGTTCAGGACATTTTCAGCTGTGTTTGTAGAGACAAAAGAGGTTATATTTTAACAAGAGTTTGAGACATTTCCAGCTGTGTTTGTAGTGACAAAAGTGTTATTTTTAACAAGAGTTTGGGACATTTCCAGCTGTTTGTAGCGACAAAAGAGGGTATATTTTAATGAGAGTCAGAGACATGTCCAGCTGCGTTTGTAGCAACAAAAGCAGGTATGTTTTAACAAGACTTATTGATATTTCCAGCTGTGTTTGTAGAGACCAAACCTGGTATTATTTTAACAAGAGTTCAGGATATTTTCAGCTGTGTTTGTAGTGATAAAAGCATTATTTTGTAACAAGAGCTAAAACATGATGTTTTCCTAACCCCAACCTTGTGGTTTTTGTGCCTAAATGTAACCACATTTTAATCACAGTGCTGTCACAATATAAAATGTAAATATGAAGAAACTTTAAGTGTCAACATATCAGCTACATATGAAATATATTAATGTAACATATATGTGGTTTGCAAAGACATGCAATGCCAACATTTATTCTGGTAATAGGGTTGGTGTGTATGTGTGTGATTAAACTGACCATCCATGCATTAAGTACATCAACACAGAAACTCTGGAGTTAATCGATTTGGAATCTATCACCTGACAGGTAGCGGCACAGGACAAAATATGGCACATGCTTAAGTGCACACTACCAGCAAAAACTCTTACTCGTCTAACCCCCCTAACCCTGGTGCATGTCTGAAACACTCACCCTACCACCCCTTTTCTGACTTATGCTATCCACTGCCCCCAACAGCATAGCCTCTGGTCTCAAATTACCACTGAGCACAAATCATATCAGTTACACAAATCCATGAAAAACAGATCATTTCATGTCCACGTGGCCCGAGCCACCTCTCTCTCCCGACATCCACCACAAAAAGCTGCTGACTCAGTGTGACTCTGAAACAAAAACAAAAGGAGTTGTAGGGGGAAAAAATACAGTGAGAAACACAATGTGTTCCTTTACTCGGCCGTGGCTTCTCTTTTCTCCTGCTCTGGTTACAAAACTTGATGCTATTTAGTAAGATCTTTCTCTGACTCTACAGCTAAAAGGGCATTAGGCTGACAAAAACACTAAAAACTAATTGCCTATCGTTTACATTAATCAAGTTAAAAGGGAGAGTAAGATTAGAAGAGTAAAGTGTAGTCTAGTACTCTTTACCTACACACACTAACACACACATACACACTCATATACACACCACAGCCCTATCCCCACCCACCCAGAAGCTTTATATAAACTCAAATGACACCAGAGGTGGTTGGGTGTCACTCGGTGGCACTCCCAAAGGGACAAGGTGTACAGATATGTGTGTAATGACCTTCCCTAAAATGTTCTCTAACCTCTTTATTTTGCTATCTGCCAGTTTAAGCAAACATAACTTAATCAGTGAGGCCGGCAGCTGTGAAGCATATCTAAATCAAATGAGGTCATTAACCTGTGAGTGTTGAAAAGGTTTTACAACCTAGCCACAACGGTAGCAATAGTAAAGTTTGTTTTGTTTTGGTTTGTTTTTTCACTACGGGTTATTTCTGGTTAATACAAGTACATGGCAAATGGAACGCTACAAATGTCACTGTAGTGACAACACTTATTTCCAGAAGATGCTTTGCAGCTTTTGCTTTCTCCAAGAAAGGTAGCTGAAATGTCATACTGAGGACAGGGATGCGAGAGGGCAGCAGCACGTTTTCACACTTCTAATTAAAAATAGACTGAAAATGTCTGAAGGGTTGCCATGCTGGCGTTTTGCATTGTGGGCAATAGAGCCAGGATGTGGACGCTATCCGCGAAATTCCTTCCAGGCGAGTTGTGGATCGCAGAACTTTGTGAAGTGCGTCTGTCAGAGCTGTGAGGTGGACACAAACACACGTACAAATATACCTTGACTTTGTGCGGGTTCCTCCAGTGCTCTTTAAGTACATTTTCAACTGTCATGTTGCTAGGGAGGATCACCACGTCGTTGTTACTCTCTCTGCACGTCAGCTCACACTCCTCACCTGTGTGTGTGTGTGTGTGTGTGTGTGTGTGTGTGTGTGTGTGAGAGAGAGCAAGAGAGAAACAGAAAAACAAAAAACAATAAAAGTATGCACAAACAACACCTAGACCCAAGGCATTTCAATTGATGTATCCTTCCCCCCTTCCCCTTAAAATAATTATTATATTCTGTAATATTGTAAGTGCTAGGTTACATTAGAGTGGTTCGGACATTTTGTTGGCTCTCATTAGGAACAAATTATAATGATTACAAACAGTACAAAATGAAAAGGAATGAGTAATATGAATGATGAAGAATAATAGCTGAGTAACAAAGGCTGTGAGTAATACAAATAATGAAAGATGACATCAGCAGTAAGAAAATTGAATTGTTATTATACAACAGTAAATTTGTGCATACAGACCTATGCCGTGTCCTCGCTTGCATGAGTACTGTAGGCTATAATGGAGGTTTTGAGGTAAAGAACACTGGCCTTTGCTGTGTGGGCATAGGCGGAACGACCCTGTCCAGTTCCCATCCTTCCTACATCGGATCACATTGGACCCTGTGCCCTGAAAATAACACATACATTGACAGGCAAACAATTATACACACACACACTGACACGCAAACACTTGCAGGCCAAGGACATTGAGATGGCATCCCGTTGCAACGGGGGAAATACGATCCAATTTTTATCAGGCATCCAACCCACAACGCCTGAGAGGCAGAACAGATTAAAAGGTGTATACATTTCAAAAGTCTGTGGCGGCAGGACTATTCTGGAAATCAATAGCAATCTAATTAGCATGGCGTCAAATTGAGTAGGGCTAAGGGAGACAGGGAGAGAAACAGGCAGGGAGAGACAAGCGTTCAGACGGTGAGGGCAGCGTAAGAAGTTTCAGATAAAAGACAGCCAGGATAGTGAGTGTGTTTTTGAAAAATCATCAGCTATCATAAACTCAATATTATAGTGTAATCTACTTTTATGGTATTTGATAAGAGTATTTTTACAATGATGTGTTTTAAAGAGACATTTAAACCCCAAATCAAAAATACATATTTTTCCTCTTACCTGTAGCATTTTTTTTTGTATCTGGATTGTTTTGGCGTGAGTTGCCGGGTATTGGAAATACTTGCCGTAGAGATGTCTGCCTTTTGTAGAATAAAATGGAACTAGATTGCACTCGGCTTGTTGTGCTCAAAGCGCCAAAAAATACATTTGAAAAACTCAACAGCAATGTCTCTTTCCAGAAATCACGACCTGGTTACTCAAGATAATCCACAGCCTTTGTTGTGAGCAGTTTCATGTCAGAACTATTTTCTTTCTACTAAACTAGACCAACTAACCATATCACCCCACAGAAGGAAGAGTGGACGAGAGCTTTGTCTAAACAATAACAACTCCTTAGTTGAGATGTAACATTAGCTAGCTCAGTAGTGATAGTATTGGTAGGTATAGTTTGGTTGAAAGAAAAAAGTTCCGGCATGAAACTGCTCACAACAAGGTCTGCGGATTATCTTGAGTAACCAGGTCATGATTTCTGGAAAGAGACATTGCTGTTGAGTTTTTCAAATGTATATTTTGGTGCTTT
This sequence comes from Epinephelus moara, assembly GCF_006386435.1. Classification (NCBI taxonomy): domain Eukaryota; kingdom Metazoa; phylum Chordata; class Actinopteri; order Perciformes; family Serranidae; genus Epinephelus; species Epinephelus moara. The sequence continues at coordinate 22,631,930 of NC_065514.1, read as the reverse complement.
GAGTACTACAAGCTGAGTGCCATCTAGTTCCATTATATTGGAGAGAGGGCAGACATCTCTACATCTATATCGCCAACACTCAGCAACTCACACAAAAAAAACCTCAACCAATAAATAGCACTACAGGTAAGAAGAAAAATATGCATTGTTGCTTTTGAGTTAGACTGTCCCTTTAAACAACCAATATTTACGCAAACATGACTAAGTGCATTGTGAAGGGCCTTGGTGTTTAACAACCAACAAACACAAATGCTTCTAATGAATTATACGGTATTTATTTTACATTATATAATTTATTACTTATACGCCATGTAAAGCCCTAAAAGTGATCAACAGTGAGGATGCAAAGACGGGAGAAAAAGAGAGAATGTCCACTTTTTATACACGTGACAAAAAGAAGACAAACATATAGGTAAAGCAAGAATAGAAAGAGAGGAAAGAGATGGACAGACCTGCTTGCATGGAGCGTGCAGCAGCCTCACCGTATGGGCAGAGCCTCCTCCGGCGATAGCAGTATTACCGGCAGGATCAGAGCAGTTGAGTTTGCAGACGCTGTCAAAGCGGAAGCCGTCAGTGCAGTGATAGGAGCCGTGGAAGATGGGAGGTGGGGGATCACAAGTCACTGGCTCACATGCCCCCTCTAGCCAGCTGCCATCCTCCGTGCACTGGCGCTTAAATGCACGCCTAAAGGGAAAGGAGATGATTAACAGTTAGCCTTGTAAGCTTTGTGTAACTTCAGTGAGGTTAAAATAAAGAGTCTTTAAATGGAACTGATTTGAAGATGTTTTTTTTATCATTTGGGAACATTTTCTGTTGAAGACACAAACCAACAACAACCATGCTTTCTTTACCTCTTGGGTTTGTTGGTGACGTGGTAGCCTGGCTTGCACTTGTACTTGCAGAGGGTGCCCACTTTGAGGCCTGTCTCATTGCAGCGCTTGGTCTGTAGCACAGCATTGGGCACAGGAGGAGGGGCTGGGCAGCGGAGCTCACAAAGAGCCTCTGGGAAAGACCACAGACCATCTTCTAGACAGGTAAGGGTGTTGTTTGTACCTGAGGAGAGAAAGGAAAAGAGGTAGATGAAAAATAAAAATTAAGCATTGGTCAGTGAATTTCAGTCAAAAATGAGAAATACAAAAGAAAGATGCACATGAAAATGTGTGGACTGAGGAGCAGAATTTGGACAATCAAGTGACTGAAGTGAAAAAGAATGAAATAATTTTATATTTTTGTAATTCTGACTTTCAATTGTTCTGGTCTGTATGTTATGGCATACTGTCAAATCTATGATATCACTTATTTAGGTTTCTACTGTGCATTAAATTTGTTTATACCATGGTCTGGGTGAATACTCGATTCTGATTGGCTGCAGGGTGTCCATTAATTCCCGTTAATGGACACTGTTACCCTGGCACTGCTGTACAATTGTCCAGACTCACATTAAAGCGGACAAGATTAGCCTCCCTGTTCACCTACAGAGCCAGTTTCTAATCAGAATAGACTGGTGAAAAGGTGATTCATCCAGCTATTAACTGTCTTCTTCCTGAATCCCCAATACCTTCTCACTAGAACCCTTAATGGCCTGAAACTAAAGATACTAGATGAGAACTCTTTTGTTAACAACAGCTGCCTTCTAAATAGCAACAGCTGTTGTAGTTGCAGGAAATTGTTTAAGCTGCAAGTATACTTTTTGCTCCTAGGGAAATGAGTCTAGACCAACCCTTAAGTGCCTACATCTATGGACCTGGTTTAGCTGCACACAATCTGTAATCTTACATCACTAAGGAGAGGGTACTTGATTATTTAAAGGGACCCTTTCACAAAGTGTAATTAAACAGAAAACTATGGATGAGTTACTTAATTTTAATGGTGTAGAGTCTTACAACAATAAAATAGTAATTTCAATCAGGTGTGATTGATGCAATCAAAAAATAATTCATCAAACACAATCAATTTGTTCCCTATCTTCTTTCCCATTGCTGCTTTACTCACGATCTCCTTGGATTCCAAAGAATAAGACTGGAAGTAAAAACGCAAAAAGTCCAGAAGTTTTTAAAATCGGTAACTGCAGCTCTCTCAGTGGATTGAGTCCGAACAGGATGATCTCAAAAACCTGTAGAAGCCCCATCTCATCAGGCCCTGGCTCGTTTCGGCCTATAGCTACAGTAAGAGAGTTGTGTTCACTGAAGTCTCGTTTTCAGCAAAAACCTTGAGTTCTTATACCTTTTTCTCTACCCCTACATGGACATCCTTCATTGAATCTCCTCCTTTGCTGTCCCTTTATGGACATCCTACATTACATCATAGGTAAGCGAGAGGCTAGCTGGGTGGAATTACAGATGGCGTGATCACCTTTGCTGATGCAGACAAGTTTTACAAGACAAAAACATTGTTGCCTTTCCCAAAAGTTCGGTGCTTTAGATCATATCCCTGGGTAACCTCACTTATGAACTAATGTTTTTCTAAGAATTTGCTGATCTGTTCATCTATTTTAATTCAGGTACTTCCCATTTTGGCCAGCCATCTGTGCCCGATTGGCAATCTTGGTACTTTCATCAGTCCTTTCATTTCCCTATTCACTAAATGCACATACATGTCATAAGGTTTAACCTTCATCTCCTCTTACTGTTGTTCTACTGGGGTGGTTCCTCTTCTCCGCTAGGCCCTGGCTCTCTCTGTGGTGGTCACAGGTCAAGTATTGGAGACATATAGGTCAAGTAATTGATAACCAGTTCTTCTTCTTTCTCTTCTTCTGGACTTTCAGTGGTAGAATGGGCTTGTTGTGGTTCTGGCTTTTCGTGAGGCTCTTCTGCCTCCAGGTTTTGCTTGTCCAATGTTTGTGGTTTAACAGGGCTTTTGTCTGGCTTTCTCTTTAGGGAGGCTGCAAGGCCCTGTGTAAGGCCTCCTGGATTTAGCATTGATGTCCATTTTTTGAGCTTCTCTGACAACATCTACAAAATGGTTCCGGTGAATCTGATCTGTCTGTTCATTGTTCTATATTAATGCGCTAGCTACAGTATCAGCTTGTATCTAAAACACATTAACAAGCTAACATCTAATTTCAACAATGAATGACTTCAACATTTCTTTAAATTTATAATGCTGCAGGACTTCAGCCTACACTGCTCCTCTGAACTTACAGACACTTGGTATCACATAAGTCACCTCTTTACTTCAGACTGCGCCCAACAGCACACATGGCCTATCATTTCTTCGTGAAAATGTTAATATTGATATGGGAACAATGACATGGCTGGAGCTAGCTAGTATTACTGTTTAACATACTGTCAAAATATTATAATTATAATCTTTCAGGTGATATTCAAATCCTTAGATTTTACCCGGGACACTGAGTTATGGCTTATGAAAAACTTTAGATTTTATTCACAAAACGCATAATAATTTAAACGAATATTTTTTTTTTCTGTTGGCAACTGACCATGGTATAAGCAGGATAATGCCTTTCAAGGTGTCAATAGTCACGAATTAATGGATGACATGATCGTATGGTTCTGGCCTCCCCTCTATTAATTCCTGATAATGGACACCTCTTCTGGCATTATCCCTTACAAAATAAAAGGCAAAATTCAAATAATTCATCTCTTATCCTTTAACAATAAAATTAAGTAACTTTCACCTAATCTCATGGACCCATGGAAAATGTGTATCTCTGCATGCATGTGTGCACGCTCCACTATGCATCTCACCTACAAGCTGGGCAGGTTCTCGACACTGAAAGGTAATCTTCTTGCCGTAGGTGGTGCCCTCAGGGAAGCGGAAATGGGCAGGATGGACATGGTATTTGTCTGGCAGACCACAGTCCACAGGCTCACATGACACCTGCTTGTTCCACTTTCCATTTGCACAGGTTATAGTCACAGAGGAGTCTGACTGCAAAAGAAGACAAGATATCAAATGTCAGATAGAGACGATTACAGGACTTTTCTGTAGTAGGCTTTATGCATAAGTACGCTTTGGAACAAGCACTGATTTGCGCATTGATGTGACAGCTTGATGTCCCACACATCCTATAAATGTTTACCTCACAAAAAATGACTACAGCAATTCAGCACTCAGTCCAACAAGTCTCCAATCAGTGTGTAACAAAGCTTGATCAGCCCTAGTGTACTGTAGCCTCACAGGCTACCCAGCAGCTCAAGTAACTGCTGATAGCATTTGTAAGGTCAAGTCATGCCACTCAGACAACTGATATCCAACAACTGCGCAATCAGCCCTAACACAAAACAGATTGACTTTGATGGAAATGTGACAACAGACAGAAGGAGTCTTCCACAACTGGAATACCAACGGCTGTGGCTTTGTCTTCTGTCTGAGTTTCTGTATAAACATGAATCATAATACAAAGAGGTGGGAGACAAATAAAATACCCGGAGTAAAATAAAGCACACCAGCTTTGCAGGCAAATTAGTGCCATGATTGCAGTTTCTTCCTAAGTTAGCTAGTGTCATCAAGTATGCCCCACAGCTAAGTGACTGACAGTAGTTGACTTTGCAGTTGCCTGTAAACAGAATTTTTTTTCCAGTGCTTCTTCCTGTCTAAGCTTCTCAAAATTGAGGCAGACTGCCGCACATTTTCAAGTGTACAAAGTGCATCCTGTGCGATTGGTCCCTTACATGTTGTTGGAATGTGGGAGGAAACTGGAGAACCCAGAGGAAATCCACACATGGGGAGAACATGAAAAATCTGCAAGAAACGGACTCAGGCCAGGAGTCATACCCACCAGTGGTAACACCACTCTACTACGACAAACAAAGACTAGCTCAAGTCTACAGCACGAAATAAGACCCAGTTTAATAGATTAACATCCCTCCCTTCCCACTATGAACATGTCATTGTGACTATTAACACTGCTGAAGTAGCTATGATCTGGCAAGGTCTGACTGGGGCTTGCAAAGGCCACATGTCTTGAATTCTTGTGTGTGTGTATGTGTGTCATATCAGTGTGTAAGCATTCCTGATCAAGAGCAATGATTGTAAAGTGAATATAGCATTAAGGACCCAGTATTACTGGTGTACAAGTACTGTACAAGTTCCTGGGAATGGAAGGGGCAACCAGAAAGTTTCCAAAACATTACATTTCAAAATGGCAATCTCTTGTTCCTGACTATTTTTTTTTTAAACCAGAAACATTTCCTGAACTTACGTCTATTTCCTATTAGAAATAGTTCTGATTCCTGTAAATTATTTGGCTTGTGGCATGATATTTGCAGAGATGAGACCAAAATGGGGAGCCTCTGCATCATCCAAACCTCAACTGTTTTCATCCTCTTCCATTAAATAGCACCATGTAACGCAACAGGAATGCTTAAATTGATAGCGGTGCCAAGAAATCTCACAACAAAGCTGTGAGAGCTCAATCATTTTGACTTTTCCCTCTCAGAACAAAAATGGGAAACCTGTGTTGTTGCCATGAATTACACTCTACCCCTGTTTTGGTTGACCTTAATTACCCAAATCTTTTTAAAGAGTGGCCAAACATTAAGGCCACACAAGCTGGACTCAGTTAGCATTACATATCTATTGCTTCATAACCTTCTCTCCCTTCCCGTGTATTTCTATCTTTCATCTTGATCCCATTATATGATACTGCATAACAGTATCAGGTTCCCTCAAAATAAATAAGCCCCTTTCATATTTGGATATCCAACAAAGTAACATATGCATCACATGTGAGAGCCTGCTGAAAAATAACTGGGTGTAGAGTTGAATGAGTAAATCATGATGGGAGGTTGTGAACAAAGTCTGCATGGAAGAAATGTGGAAGGATCCATTTAGTGTTAATGTGCTGACTGTAAATATGTGTGCGAGTGGAATGTTAAGTAAGTTTGTGAAATGGTGTATGGGTGTTTTAAGTTACAAAATTTACCCATCTTTAAATGCGTGTAAAAGTGTGATCAAGTTTATGCACAAACACACAAATGCACACACGAAGAAATGCATTTACATTTACGTACATCCACCATGAGTTGTTTTCGCATTTAATCAAGCATGTATCCCCAAGTGTGTTTGTGTATATAGGGTTATATGCCCGTGTGTGTACTGTGTGTGTAAATGTGTGGGAATTTTCCTTCCTGTAAAAAATTTACAGCTGACCATTCTCTTCCAGAAGCAGTTTTAACAACCTTTGGCTACTCTGTCTAATTCAAGCCAGACAGACTAACAGACAAATGAACCGACAGACGGACAGCCTCTTCCTTAATCTTAGGGGGTCGCCTTCACTTGGATGGCACACAAACACATTATTGAGTAGCAATAGTATAGTAACACACAGATGAACATTAATAGGTAGAGTTATTACAGTGTTGCTTAATAATGGAATTAAGTATAATTTATTATTGTCTAGTCCTCATGGAAAAGCCCTTATGAAACAGTGTTGGAGTAAAACAACTGCTTTACTTAGAAGCAGAGAGGTTTTATTTGCCTGGAATATACACAGACTTTCTTGTAGAAAAACCAAACGGTTGCACAAATGATTTTGGACAGAATGTGTTCAGAACAGTAAAATGTGGCCGGTTGTTACTGAGAACCTAACAGTACTCAGAAGTAGACATGCTTCTAAGTACATGAAATTCTGGGAGGGTTATAATAAATGAACCACATCAGCCTACACAGAGTGGATGCGTGAGCTTTTGTTTTGAGTGGAAGAATTAATGAAGTAAAGAAAATGTCCAATTTTTTACCAGAAGTCTAAAGATTCTGAGTAATTCTTTTCCCATTGTAGAAATAAGTGAAGGATACACAGGCTGTCTGTTAGCAGACATGGAGTGAAGGGATGGGTTCTATAACTTTGACCACTCTTCAATGCAGGACAGCACACTGAAATTTGTATTCACATGCTCATCCAATCAGAAGGAGCCTCACTAAATCATCTGGTGCCAGCCATTCAACTGTCAAACCCTAACTCATCATCCACAAAGTCAGCAACAATGTTAAAGGGCTCCGCCTGTACTTGAAAAACTAGGATTACAATGTACTGCCTTCACGCTCATTCACATCAACTCAGTCTTATTCCGAAGTCATCAAGTACTGGCACTTGGGCAGTGACTTCGCGTGTCAGACACTGACGGAAAAATGTCGTCCCTTCATGTAGGCATGATGGTTGCTGTTATCATGTAACGGCACCTGGCGGTGAAAGTTAAGGGGTGATAAGCCCTAGTAAGGTGGGTGGGATCGGGGGTGGATGGGTCCAGCAACCACCGACCAGGAGGTCCGTGTTTGCTTTTCGTATGAATGTAAAGCCAAACGTGTGTTGGCGAAACGTAACCACATCCATTTGTTGTCGAAGGGAAAAACATCAATTTACAGCGTTGTATCGTAGAAGTACATTTATTTTGAAAGAGACTGTAAGCACACTGTACATTTCCTGTGAAAACGGAAATGTCTTTTGAAAACACGCAATGCATGCAACAAGCCGAAGTTGACACGGCGTCCCAGAACGTCAGCAACAAATGCACCCAGTAGCTTGCATGTCATATGTCAATATGGAAAGACTTTGACCAAGCAACGATATGTGGCGAGGTCAGGGTGAGAATGTGTTATTCACATAGGTTTTAGTTCAAGCAGGGGTGGAGCCAGACGAGGCAAACATTTGAAGCTCTGCTCCCCCGGAGAGATTTTTTTCCCATTTACCCCATTTAGTTATGTCCACGGTTTTTCAAGTCCTTTGAAATAATAAGAAAATAACAAGCAGCCACCTCCAGGGCAGAAAAATAATACCAAAAGAAAGTGCTAAAAACTGCAGCTCTTTAAATGGCCACTTGAGGCTGGCTCCAGAAGCCAGACAATATCGGGGCTACTCTAAAAATCAAGGATCCTCAACCATGCCAAGTAAATGTGGCCATTAATACTCTGAATTGAATATTAGGCCAACAGAGGAACACTAACTTAGATATATTTTTAGGGAATTGCATAGAATCAGAGCTAGAGCCCCAGAAGCCACCCCAGTGCCCCATCTCTGGCTTAAATGTTTACAAGGGTGAAGCCCAATAGAGGTATTCCCTGCTGCCTGCACCATCAGGACAGAATAGGACTCAGACACAGAAAAGCAGGATGCTCTTCCCTCTGCACAGGAGGAGGGAAGGTAAAAAGTGGCATTCAAAAATAGCCCGACTGACCTTAAAGGCACAATGTGTAACAATTTCAGTTGTTCTTTGAGACAAACAAATTTTGCAGTCAAAAGTGTGTCCTAGCACATGTGTATTTACCTCCATCAGCGTCTCTAAGTATGTCCGTAAGCTCCAAAATTCTCATTTACATATACATTGTGACCGGTGTCTCATCATGTACGTGCGCCATCTTGAAAATACAGGTACGTACAGGGATATACTTGAGAAATACAGAATCGCCTTTCCCATTTTCACTTGTCGGTTTCCGGTTTCCACCTGTAGGTAGAGTGACGAAAAGCAGCAGCAAGCAGGCTAGTCACAAGTGCTGGTGCATTTGAAAAAAGGCAAAAAGGCAACGTGACCGGCGATTTCAAAAAACAAGGGTCAACATCGGGGTAGCCTTTCCCAGGTGAAGAGAGCTGCTGAAGGAGAATCACAGCTAACAGCGGCTAACAGCTGTTAGCAACGAGCTCCGCTAACAACGCCGCTAACAGCGGCTAACAGCTGTTAGCGCTGTTAGTGCTGTTAGCTGCGCTGGTTGCTAACAGCTGTTAGCGAGGCAGTGTTGCGAGGAGAGGGATGAGGTGTGTGAGGTTGAGCCACTTGTCAGTTGTCAAAAGACAAGACGTGATTGGTTTGTTTCGATTTACACCCGCCCCAACAGTCCTACATTGTAAACACAGCCAGCATGGTGAGGAGGGGGTTTGTCAACTCGCGTCACGTGTGTCTGTGTAGGAGCCTGAATGAATACTCCATGAAGTATCGGATGACATGGTTTCATCAATGTTATCATAGCTTTTTGGTACACAGCAGCTACCGTTGTTGCAATATGCGTTTGAAACAGTGAGGCGCTAGAGTGCGCTATCCGTTTGAATGCAACATACGATCTCAACACTAGATGGGAGAAATTCCTACACAGTGCCCGTTTAAAGTCACAGTGAAATGGAGGATAGTGCATCTTTAGCTTCTGTAAAGTGACTAATGGCTAGCTACTACACCTAACTACTACAACTAAAATTCTGACACATATTAAGTATTTAAAAAGGATAAATGAACAATTGACATAATTTGAAAAATGTAATTTTCATTTCACTGTGTCTGTAAAGCCCCTGAGTGGTTTCAAATTCTGAATGTTTTTCTTGAACATGAAATAGTCACAACTTAATAAGCAACAATCACAATTAAAATCATAACTAAACAGCCTTGGGTGTTATTTATTTTTTTACTACTTTACTTCCTGGCTGTGAGGCAAAGGGTGTGAACCTGAGATAAGGTCTTTAAGTTTCTTTAAGTTATACTTCATTGATTGCCATGGTTTGTCCTCTGCATTCAACCCATCCTTACTAGCAGCAGCACAGCACCTCTGGATCAACTCCAGCTTTCAGAAGCCTTGATGAAGGTCAAAGGCAAGAGTAATTCTAATACAATGCCTTACATGCATATCTTTTGGAGTGGGACAAAAATTGGAGCACCCACAGAAAAGCCAGGCACGAGAACATCATGACATCTGCATTTGGGTGCCCACAAAACATGCACATAAAAGGCAGCTGAGCTGGCTGATTGCCCACTCGAATGAATATGACCAAAATAATATGTTGATATGGCTCCTACTAGCCCTTAAATCAACAAGTTCTCCAACCCATACGCCCACATAAGTCGTTTGTTCCAACCCTCAAATATGACCCGCAGGAGCATTTCCCAAAATAGCTCCCCTACCAGTGTCCCCCTACCTAAATGACAGGAAAGGTTGTATATAACAGTTAACGGTTAAAGTTTTAAGGTAAATGGCTGCAGTTGCACCAAACTACTTCCTTAGGTTTAAAAGAAGATGGTTTGGTTTAAAATAAGACCATTTTTTACTGACTTAACATCATTTGACATACGCCATGACATACTACATAGTCAAAATGACTCAACATTGTTGTTTCATACAGGACACAAACAGCAGTCTCCTGATTGAAAGTCCTGTGTTTTTTGATCTATCCACCACCCTGACAGGCAGACTTTGTCGCCCTTTAAACTACATCACCTGGCTTTTTCCTTTGCTCCTGTCGTTATTACTATGGCTACCAGAGGTCGCCTCACAATAAATGGAAATATGGGTTGTAATAAGCTGCTTGTATGACCTATGTGGTCGTATTTCGTCGGAGAATGGTTTCCCTTAAATTTATATTGGATATAATGGCTCATTTTATACCAGGAGTTATTTCATAATGTGTGGAACACTTTCACCATTGATTCGACAAGATCTAAAGATGGTGTTTTGGTCATTAAAAGAAAGTGGATGGGCAATCATATAGTGGGCAGGTAATTGAGGTTTATAGGTTTGTTCTATAGTGGACAGTTGTAAAGCCTGTAGAGCCTGTTAAATGAAGCATCTTTTTAGTGTCAGCACTAAGTGTCCCTGAACCATTTCAAAGAGACTGAGAGATAAGGAAAACAGATAGCAACTAGAGAGTTCTCTCAGTAGAGTGCAGATCTCCGCCAGGTGTGTCTGGGGGCATGTGGGTGGGGAATAGGGAGTGCTGGGCAGGCTGTGTGTCCGGTGTGCATGCATGACAGTGGTGGAACAAAGCAGAGTTGAATCTCACTGAATTGTCCCTGTTGGCTCCCGTAAAATCAAGATGGGGCAGGATTTTTTTTTTTAAAAAAAAAAAGGGATTTATTTACCTCATATCTTGTCTTACTTTGGTGGATCATGACTAACAGGGTATGGAATTAATCTGCAGATGCTTGGTTCAAAATGAGACCAAACTTTTCTATTGATGTCAGTTTTTGAGTGTAGGTAAGGCTTGTTTTTAGCCTAGCTGATTGCCAAAAATGCCCCTTTTCTACATGATTGGCAGTTGTTGATCACGTGCAGCCCCTACCAGCTGGTTAAGAGGAGTGAGGAGTCAGCTGTCAATGACAGTATAAAACAGATCAGTCAATAGTTTCTTCAAAAATTGTGAATCACCCAAACCACTAAAGGTCCTTGAGTGTACAGTCATAAATGTGCACAAACATTATTAGGCTGATGGGTCCAATAGTATGCAAGATTAGTTGTAGACACACAGATACACACATGCACACACACGGATGAACACAGCACCCCATCCAGACTTAGGCCTGGCGGAGATAATAACAAAAGACACATATACAAATCAAGCAAGTGAGGGGAACAGATTTGTTCTGAAGATAGCATTATCTAAGAAGGTGGTGTTCCCAGAACCACTTTGACATCACTGAAACAAGAATGTAATTGGCTAATGAAAGGAGACAAGGTTGTGCTTCACGCCATCAACCTCAGCGCAGAGGTGTGTGTGTCCTTTAAGCACTTGTGTGGCTGAAAAAAAGGGGTGTAAACTGAGGGGAGAAAGAAAATCTGAGGTAACATTGTTTTTGTATTTGTTTTTGTCACCTTCTTGTTGTTTTTACATGGGGTTTTAAACTACTATCTCATGTGATGAGAAGTAAGAGCTGATGTACCCTGAGTATTTGGCCAGATCGATTTAAATATTTTCTATGACTGCTTAACATAAAGCACATTCCCTTTATTACGTCTGATGTCGAATGGATGTGCCCAGAGTATCTCTCAAATCTTTATTGTTTGTCCAATTGCCTTGCAGTGGTACAGTTCAGTCAGTCACAGCTGTGCCGCTACAGAAAGAAACATACAGCTGATCCCCCCTAGAATCTACAGCTAGAAGCGAAGCCTGCTTCAAAATGTTGCATTCTAGTGTCAAAACTAAAAAAGGAAATTATATAAATTATGGTTTGCAGTTACTGGACAAAAACAACTTTAGTTTACAGCAAATGGTGCCCTGTGAGGCTGCTTCTGCGTTCAAACTACTAAGGCTTTCGGAAGAGACTGCGACTGCCCCTGGAGGGATGCACAACTGGTGAAATCATCTTCCAGAGAATTGTTTCACTCTTTGAGGATATAAGACTGGACTTGAAATGGATCAACAAGCTTGTAATAGAAGACACTCCTGCTATGGCAGACAGGGTGAGTTAAAAAAAGATTGGATTCTGTTATGATAATTATTAACATCAGTCAGTCTGCACAGCTAGTTTGCAGCACCAACTTTTTTTTTCACCAGCGGCATGTCAGCTGACTGCAATGATTTACTTGTCCTTACTGACATTACATGGCTAAGCTTAAAATGATTTCAGAACTGAGGGAGAGGATTTGGGCATTTTTACAGAGCATCATTTATTAGAATTGACCGCAAAATGCTAATTTGGTATTAAATCAACAAAACTGACCAGATGTCTTTTAATTGAATGAATGGATGCGAAAAGTTATTCATAAATAACAGGTCCTCTAAATACCTTTGAACTGTCAGTCATCATTTGTGGGAAACCTTCAAAGTCCAAAAACTGATATTTGGCACAGCCCTACTTTTGTTTTCTGTTCTCTCCTGCCCCCCCTTCACCCCACTTTCTCTGTACTTTCCTGCCTCTCCCCTCTGAAAAGCATAATTTATCACTAAATGAATTGACATTGATGAATAGCCACAATAGTGCACTGTCAATCAAAATCTAATGCAATTAGAAGTTTGTGCAGACTCAATGGAGAAACTATTCGGCTCGTGTTTGCACATACAGCATGTATGGATGTGGAAGTGAATGTGCGTCCGTGCACATACACGCACACATACTTATGCTTCTTTCCGTGTGCAGATACAGTATGTGCATGTGTGAATAAGGCCATGAAGAGGAAGACGGAGGGACAGCTGAACGACTTTGTGGTTTAAGAAACCCTCCAATTATGACGAGTTACAGATCCCGGCAACAGCCATGCGAAAGATGGGAGAAAGAACACATTGTTAAGGTCAGGATCCTGACTGAATACCAAATAAAATAATTATTTCCCCCTCTCTTTTACTCTATAAAACTCTTGTCTCTCACACAAACACACCCTCACATACAGTTCCAGACTGAAATACACATAAAAACAAAATTTACCTTGTTCTTTAAACCTCTCGTCTCTCTCAGGGAGCATTAATAGATTGTCTTGCAGACTTCTTTACAGAGCCGTGGAGAAGGATAAAGCGTTTATATGGCCTTTACAGCAGCTTGGCCTCAATCCAAAAGGTTTACAATGCGGTGTCAACTACCCTGTTTGTTTGTTTACTTGTGGTGCGCACGCATCTGTGTGTATACTGTATCTGTCCGCATCTGTGTCCTGTTTATGCAGGGGATTGTCTGTACTTTACTGTATGTGTGCTGGTATCGATATGGAAGCATTTAATGTGTGCTGCTGCGAGAGAGCGGTAGCAAATCTCTGCCCTTTAACAGAGACTTCAATGTGTGCGAAATGAGCAGGAATGGAGCGAGGGAGGGAGAGGGAGCAGACACTATGCGATGATGTCATCGTCCCGGTGGAGTAGCGATACAAAGTGACTGTTTGAGGTGATGGTGCAGCATGCTCAGCAAGAGACTAAACACTATTATGTCTGTGCTTGTACGGAATATGTGTGTGTCTGTGTGTATGTGTGTGTGTGTGCGTGTGTGTGTGTGTTTATATATGTGTAGCAAGCCAGCAAGAGGAGGAGACTGGGGCGTCTCCACTCCTCAGTGCAGCACTCATCTACCTGGATGTTCATGATGTCATCCTCCCTGGAGGCTTGCCGTGCCAAGCCTAGTTTTTGCAGGTGACAAAATAAATGCAGAGATAGAGAGGAGAGCAGAGAGAAAGCGTGTTTGCACTCCTCTCTTATGGCCATTTGTGTACTTGAGTTTGCATCAATGCATGTTCATGTGTGCATTCACGAATGCATGTTTGCACGCATGTTCCCATATGCTGTAGAAATGCTTTTGCACTTAAGCGTCTGCATGTGTACATTTATGCATTTATGTGCCTCTTTTTGCACCGAGCTCCTGTGCTGCCTGTGTGTGTGTGTGTTTAAACATGTGTGTAGCAGTGTGTTTACCTGGCTCTTGATGATGTCATCATCCTGGTGGACTTGCAGGACGTATCCAGAGTTGCAGTAGATGGTGCAGCGGTCTCCATTGTAGAAGTGGCGGCCAGGGCTACTGCACTTGAGCTCTGCATTGCGGATTAAGGGTTCCTGGCAGTCAATGGCTTCGCACGAATAATGTACACAACTACGAGGGAGCGTGTGTGTGAGGTGGGGTTGGTTAAGAAAGTGAGAGAGGGAGAGAGACAGAGAGAAAGAAACTAAAAACCACATTTAAAGTTACAACCAACATAAATTCAGTGTATAAAATAATACTGCAGACACTCAAACATGGGAGCAGTCACACATTTGCTCACAAACAGAAAAGCCACGCATTGAACCAACCACATCCATCCATCAATGACTGCTTAACATATCAAATCAATAAACCACATGGAGAAAAGATTGCCATATTTGCTATGCGCATGAAAGGGGTGTCTGTATGCGTGCGCACATGGCAGAGCGTAGTTTGTGAATTAAGAGCGACAGGATATATTATGTGCAGGCTACAATGGCACAGTTTGGCCACAGCTCTGTGTTGGTAGCCTGATGGAGAAGGCATTTAATACTCTTGGAAGGCTTGGATGCCCAAGGCACCTTTTTACAACAGTCCACATTCTATAGGGTTTCCTTCTGAAGCCGATGGAGAAATAGGGAGAGAGAGAAAGAGGGGAAGGTATGGGGGCATAGAGAAAGGATGAAAGAAAATACAGGTCTGGGGAAACATTGTTAAACTCGCTCCTGCAAGAATGGAATCTCTGTTTTGCTCTTTTTATCCATTTGTTTTCCTGCAGACAGAATTGTTCACTTTTCTACGCTTTTCCTCTCAAATTATAAACACTGCAAACCTTATATACAGCTAGATTTTTCCTTATGTCCTTCCACTTTTCTACCTTACTTTCACTCTCACTGTAGAAAGCAAAAGTAAAACCAAATGAACTCAACAGCTCATGAAGATGCTAAGCTAAGCAGGTAAAAACTGTTTATAAGGCACGAGAGTAGTAGTTCCTTATGTCTAGGCTTTCTGAGGACAAACTGGAAGCCTCCTCTGTGGCCACTTTGGCTCGGAACAAAATCTCCTTGTGGTTTTCTACTAGTCACGCTGGAATTTCTGACATAAATTACAATTAACTACCTGTAAAACTATCCTCCTCCCTGTACGAGAAGTACAGTATACAGCACAATAAACAGTACGTGCAACAAATAGAACATATAAAGTTAAAAAACAATGTTGGAGGTGATAAGTGCGGGGGAAAATGGTGCAAAAAAACTGAGAGAAAAGGGAGAACATATATGCTTTTGCAGACAAGCATGGAACATAAAACTGAGTCATGTTAATAGCTCCTGTTGTTAACAACTCAGGGAAAAAGGGATGTGGTGTTTTGTGGAGGCATAAGTATTACGGGAAATGTGCTGCTCCAGCCCAGGAGAATGAGAGAGTGAAAGCGGGAGGCACAGAAAAGGGAGAATTAAGGAGAAGGAGATGGCAAACAGTTACAGAGAAAGGACGATGACGTGAAAGTAAAGGATGAGGAGACAGCATGGGATAACATTTGATGAAGGGGAAGGAGGAGGAGGAGGGGAAATGTGGAAAAGCAGGGACAGGGAATGGGAATAAGGAGGAAGTAAAGACGGAATTAGGTAATATGGAGAAGAAATTTGGAAAGTGGGGTAAAGACGACAGAATGCAGATGATAAACTGGAGTCGAATGAAGAGAAGAAACAGATCAGCGACATAAAAGACAGAGAGTCTGAGCCAGGATTCTCTACAGATGTTGTAAGGACAGACGGGTAAATAATAACTGATCATAATACTATCTGGTTGACTTGCAATCATAAGAAACATTTGTTTTCAACAGCCTCTGGAAATTAGCTGAAGCGGAGGGAATATGAAAGAAAAGAAAGTCAGTGAGAACTCCAGGAGAAAGCAACTAGTCTATGTGTGTGTGTCTGTGTGAGTGCGGTAACAAACAATTTCCTGGCTGGTGCAGATGCACAGCAGTTTTAATCTATTTAGGTGCTCTTGGATGTCTCACTGGCACACAACAAAAGCCACAAACAGCTCTATCTCTCTGCACAGACCCCCGACCATCTATTCTTTGTGTATTGTGGTGTTTATTAGTGCATTTCTTGTTGAAAGGGTTGTGGGAGCATCATCAGTATGAACCGTCTCATGCATGACAGTGGTGTGGAAATTGGCAAATTAGTGACTCCTTGTGCGTGTGTGGTCTGGTTTAACTATGTTTGTGAGGAGTGACTTGACATCATGTGGTTAGTAGTTAAAATTAAAGGTACCAGAGACTCAAAAAAATTGTGAATTTGTGGTTAAATATGTGTTAATTGTTGTTTGGTGGTCTTTCAGCAGCTGTTTGAAATATCTTATATCTACCCAAATTTGATCATCTTTACTTCTTTTTTTTTTTTTTTTTTAGATGTTATGGATTATTTCATCACACAAAGAAAAATGTCCAAATATGGAATACTGCTCGACCTTGGGCAGCACATTTGATGTCTGATTGACAGGTCATTTATTTAATTAACTTGTAAGAGTTCAGAAAATGGCAACTAAGAACCCCATTGCAAAACGCATTACAGGCGAATCATGTCTGCTTTGGCAGGACTTTTCAAAGAAAAGGACTATTTGTATGCAGTGTGCACTTCAGCCGAACTCAATACAAAACAAACTGGGGTGGTAAACAAGATTTAGTGCTGGAGGCAGCGCGGCGGCTCTATTGTTGGAAATTCGCAGAGCTCAGCAACAGGTCCAAATTAATTGCAAATTTCCAGTGATATTATATGTGTTGCCGAGAACTTTTTTACAGTTATTAGCTGTAGCTTTGGGGCAGACTTGTAACATTAAACAGCTTGTTGGCATCATTAATTAACGTATGCCTCTCCCTCTCTTTGGCTCAAATACACACACACACACACACACACACACACACATACACAGCTCTTAGCGTCTTGTGCCTCTTCTCCATTTGTCTGAATGGTATTCTTGACTTGCGTCTTGTGTGTAAGTGTAGTCTGTGCTCTTTCCAGGCAGCAGGGAAGACATTTTGCGGTCGGGGTCTGACTGGTGCTTGGTGGCACCTGGAAATTGCTAGACATTTTCTCTGATTCACAGCCCTCACTACAAACACTTAAAACCTTTCCTGGAGAAGTCAAACTCTCTCAATAATTACACCTCATATTTGTTTATTTCTACTTATGCCACGTCTGTCTACTCTGTGTATACAGCACCTATTGTATGACTGACTCTAGAAGACTGACAGATCCCTCCGCTGTTGCTCTGTGGAGTTTTCTTCATTAATGTCGACCGCTGTGCAACTATGAAGCCTTTTGAGACAGATGTGATTTTGGGCTATATGTAAAAATCCTAACAGCAAAATACAGATCTTATTTTGCCATTCATGGGTTGTCATGTTAAACTGGTGTTTTCAACATGCTCCACAGGTGAATTCTTACTCCAGCATTTATTATAAAGACACGAAAAGAAGTGCTCCTACCATCCTGATGTATCATAACTTTGATGAGAGCCCGTTCTCATTCTCAGTGCATCAAATACCGTCGCTTTGTCATGCCCATCGACGTGTGATATCAACACCAAAGGCACCCTTTAGAGTCTTTATGAGACGCACTGGGCTTTCAACTAACTCCAATGTGAACCTATCCATGGCCAGCAACTGACATAATATAAAGACTGAGAAAGTCCATGTTGAGCTGAACTGGTCAAACAAAACCGGACTTTCAGCCAGGAGACCACAGTTTGTGTCCCGTGTGAAACCAAAATTCGATGTTATTTTGACATATTTTAAAGCAATTTACTTACAGTTGTCGCTTATATATGTGCGTACATATTTTTGTCACTTTACATATTAAACATATTTATTTTAACCCAAAGGGTAATCTTTTTAAAGCCTAACCAAGTAGTTTTGTTGCCTTAACCTAATCATGCATCAATCACATGTTACAATGTGTTTCAGCTGTATATCACACAGATACACAAAAAGGTTGCCTTGTGCGTCACTCTCAGACGCCAAGGGGCATTAAAAAGCATCTATATCTGACAATGTCCAAATGAGAACAGGGTGTGTCAGATTAAACTACGGGAATTTTCTAGTACATCACATAGAATCTATATATAGAGATTTGTAAAAATAAACGTCTTAATCAAGTTTCCTGCACCTTTAAGGCAAGAGACTGTGAAAGTTGTGCACGTGTTTGACTGCATGTCTTTGGTTGTGAAGTGTGTGTAATATACAGTATGTAGGCCTCATGTTCACCAGTGTTCCATGTGTTCCATTTCCCTTTTTCTCTGCCTCACCTCTGGCCCGTGGGGTTGTAGATCTCATTGCTCTGGCAACCACTTATCGTGATGGGGTCGAAGGACTGGAAGGAGCGCAGGCCTACTCCGGAGATGGCCACGAGCCGAGAGGCAAACATGACCAGGATAGCCTTGGTGTGGTAGAAGGCCACTGACAGGTCATGGCTCACTGGGATCACCAAAGGGTTGGTGCGGCAGCTGAGACGCCACTCACCTGTGGAAAGGACATTGGAGATGAAGAAGTGACAAAGAGAAAAGTACATTGAGATTGAGGTTGAGGAAGCAAGGGACAAAAGCAGAGATCAGAAGGAATCAGAGTGGCAGATTTCTCTTAAAAGTGAATAAGGAGAGAAGAAAAGGCTGGAAGAGGGGGCTAAATAGCAAGCTGGTGTTGAAAGAGTGATACAGTGATCTAATGAAGATATTTGCATAAGCTGAAAAGACGGATGAGAGTGACATGCTCTTAAAGGGGCTTTGCTGTATATGATATCTGCTCAACTAAAACAAGTCCCAGTTAGTTACAGTAGGTAAAGCTCCTCTGAGCCCAGCTTCCCACTTAGTCACATTTAGCCATCTGACAGTGGAGGTCAATCAAGTGGGTTAAAGTTTAAAAGTACAGAAGACAGTTCTCACCCAGACTATGGATGCCCTCTTTGGTGTCCACCAGCTGAACAGTGATGTTACACTGAGTCTGGTCAAGGTAGCCAGTCCCATCTGCAGCCAGATGTATGATCACTGCTGCTGCCACCATGGGATGAGAAAAGTGGGCCTGAATGAAAGAAAACATGACATATAAAGTCAATAAAAATGTTCATAACTTAAATCGAATGTATCCTGACTTTCAATGTCTTTCTCTTAGTTGTTTCTAATTTGAATCATGTTTCATGCATCATATATGCTGTCAAATTGGTGCGTAATTCTCCTGCATTGAGCACTCTTAGCCACATTAATGACATGCCATGCCATGCTGTTATCATAACCAGGAGACAACATCTGGGGCTCAAAAATGCCCAAGTGCCAAAAACTGCCATTCCTCAAATGGCCACTTGAGGCTGGCTCCAAAAGTGAATCCATCCCCATAGACCCCAGTGTTAAAATGCTTTACAGCATGTTCAGAGCCTGGTACCAAAAAACAGTTTTAGTCTTTATAGCTAATTTTAACATTAATGACAACTGTATAGGGTGATTTTTTATATAACTTACCTGTTTAGATTATATTAAATCTAAAAGTTATGTATAATTAAGGGCGGGCCACCCTCTTGTCCAAATATGGTCACTTCGGGTCACTTGTGACTCCAAAAATCCAAGATGACAATGGCCAAAATGCAAACTCATAGCTTCAAAACAGTCCCCAAACCAATTGATGATGTCAAGGTGGCTTTGTCCATTATTTTCATCCAGTCTATAGCTATAACACACTGCACGGTACTGCAGTAAAGAATGGAATGGACTGAGGATAGGAAACTCGTCAACACAAGGTGGAGTGACATATGCTATCTTGCCCTTGTCCATTATCTTTTGGGCACCACCCTCTAAAGTTGCATATCCACATGAGGTTAATGAGCCTATTATCTTCAAGTGACAAAACATGACACCAAAGTCTTTTCAGATAGGTCTCACCTTGAGCCAGTAGTTAGGATATCCCCAGGTCGTCTTATGGGCCTCACGGCAGGGGAACCATGCATACTGGGACACTCCATCTGATAGATCAAACACCTTGGACTGACATGTCTGGGGAAACAAGAGAGGTAAAAAATGGTCATTATTGTTTTGTAGGCCAAAACATTTTTACACATCAAGAAGAAATAAATGTAAGATAAAGTTGAGGAACAGATTTATTTCAACTAGACACAATATTTCTTTTAAAAAGCACTCCAGCCAGTTACCGTCCCTGAAAAGCTTGCTCCTTCTTTCAACGTTATCAAAACACATCAAAGCTAAAGAAAAAGTAAAGAGTTGTTGGTTCAAGAGATGACATACTAAAATAAAATTAAAAATGTGCATTTGCCAAATAGCTAACTTTTACACATACTTTAAAAAACCACAAGCTTTAGTTATGTTACTGTACTGCCGGTAAATGCTGTGACCCCTGTTTTTCCACAGCTGTCAGCTGTTTGTCTGCTGTCTGGCCTGACGTGCAACTGACGTGGATTCTGTGCAGGATTGTTTGTTTGTGTCTTGTCAACAAACCCTGCAACCTGTCATGTGCCGCATGCCCCATGTCCCTCTCTTCTTCTTGTCTTTGATTCCCCTTCTTACCACTCTCTGCATGTTTTTGTGTGTTTACCTTGAGCTGGCTTTTCATACCCTGTCATGCCACACCTGCCCACTAGAAGCCCTCAGAGAGTTTTCCTGATTCCATGCAGCACCTGAATCAGTCACATGTGTAACACAGCTGTTGTACATTTTCTCAGAATTCAACCTCTTTAGATCCAGATTTTGATTGAACATTTTGAGTATAATTTTTTTTAAAATCATATTTTTTATTTACAGATTTGTATTGTGGAGATAAGGATCAGCAACATTTAACTGAGATACTGTTCCTTGAAAGCAGCCTGTGTATTGGTAAAAAAAAAAAAGTAACATGTAAAGTTGGTGTTGTAACAGATTTGAAAATCTGACTTTTCAACCTGACAAATTTATATTTATTAATATTGCTTGAACATACTATACTCTGTCAATCGATGTGATAAATGGCAGTCTGACATGCATAATAAAGACACTTGTGTATTCACAGAGGCTGCTGAATATGGCAATCAGTTCAAATACCAGTGCACTCAATATGACCAGACATCTGTCCTACCACAGAGGAAAGCAGGAGTTGTGAGTTATGGTGATGACAATGAATATTTAAGGCAAAAACAGGTACAGTGAATGGCAGCTCAACCTCACACTTTACCACTCTATGTGCCTATTAGAGACAGTGATAATGGTTGGGCAGAGCTTTAAGGGCCTTGACAGACCAATCTGACTGTTAGCCGTTGGTCAACGTTGAGCTTTTGGTGAGCGTCTGTAGCCCTAGTTTTTGCGACATGTCCTGCATTGTTGGCTATAGTTGGCCCTTGTGTGCTATTTTTGGCCGATTCCACATGTTGAATTGGCGTTGGAAACTGTGGAGCCCATTGGTGACTGAAATCTTTTTGATTTGGCATTTAAACTGCATGTGAAGACACATGGGAATAAGGAAAGCAAACAAATGGCTAAAGTCAAAAGGAAATGAGATCAAAACAAACTCGGCTGCAGTCTTTGCAGTATGTTTAGGACCTACTCTTTGGCCGAGGTGAAGTGAGGTGACACAACAGTTGGCATGTCGTGGCTAGTTCTTTGATGGAGTCTTGGCCTTAAAAGGATAAGGACTGCAAGTGAATTCAAAGCTCCTCTAGTATTCAGTCATTGTATTTTCTACGATGACTAAGTCACCTCGTTACTGTGGCTTTGTTGACATACAGAAGACCAAAGGACCCCTTCTAGGATTTGTGGCCCACACGTTATCACCTCATTAGCCCCGTTAGGATGATGTTTGGCAAAGTAGCGTGAGAAAAACAGACAGGATGGAGAAAACACAAATGTGATGATGCGAACAGTGATTTTTAATAAAAGTAAGGAAATGCAGCAGAACACATCGGTAAAAGACTGTTGAGCAATAGATAACACACACAAAGGGGAGAGAGGGCACATACTCAAGGACGGTGAGTTTCGCCGCTGCCCTGAGCTAGTGAAATGAGACACCAGTAACATGAGAGTTTTGCTAGAGAGGCTACTGTAAGATCCTGCCACCGTGGAAAACTGGCCAGACCAGCTATCTGTCTATATATCTGTCCCCTGGATCTGTTGACGTGACCTTTCTGTTCAGAGCTGAAGCGGCAGAAATGCGAAATGCAGGTGACAAACACCTGAGATCAGTCGCCATGAGACTTTGTCCCAACTTGAGTGCAGCTGCGTTGATCTCCATTTTGTATTCATCAAAATACAAAGTAATGTGCTAAATGTTGATTAAATATGGTAACTTCATTGAAGGGTTATTGTGATAGAGTCCAACATCGTTTCCCAGCCCAATTTTGACTTTGCTCTGGGGCTTGACTTAACTAAGCAATATGGTTTAAGGAGATCGTAGGCTGCTAATGAACTGGAGTCAAGAGGAGCTGCTTCACATTTCTACCCTTTTTCTGACAGGCGAGATAAAAAAAACTTTCACGTGCCAACTGTGACTTATTCATGTAAACACAGGTGGTACTAGCTACACCTTCCTCCACACACCTCCTTCCTCCCCCTCATCTCCTGGTGTGTTTTTCTAACTACCCACTGTTCAAGACAGACAAACACTGCTTGGCATGCCAAAGCCCCTGCACTCAAGCAAACAACCCCCGTAAAGCGTCACACCAGTAGGAGGCAATTCACAAGTCTCCCATGGCTCATTACACTTCCTCTAACCACATCCCCATGTGATGGCAAGAGTCAAAGCACTCTAAATAGATTTGTCATTGATTTAATTTAGTCATTAAAAGAGGGGGTAAGGGTGGTGATGGTGATACACTTTTACACCCATCTAGCACTCAGCCAAGCAAGGCTTGATTTTATCCATTCATTCATCAATACACACTTATCATTTCCAGCGGCAGCAGCAGGTCTGAGCCAACACACATTAGGTGAGAGGCTGGGCACACCATGGACACACTGCCAGTCTATTACAGGACTGACGCATAGAGACAATTATTCTTACTCACTTTTACACCTACGGGCAAATTAGAGTCGTCAGTTAACCTAATCTGTATGCTTGGACTGGGGGAGGAAACTGGAGAACCTGGCGGAAACCCACACAAGCACTGCTCTGTCTTGAAAACAGATCTTCATGTAGACAGTTAAAGTCCATTTTGATACGTGTTGGGTTTTTCTTTTCTGAAATAAATATGGCTAGCCTTTGCAGCCACATATATCACTTCTGGCTATATGTGAGCTGACACACAATCTTAGCTGTCAACATTAATCTACAGGCTCAGGTCCATGATCCCAAACATCAATCCTTTGTATCAATGTTAAACCTAGCAAATGTTTTTTTTATTGGAATTCCAATCCAACTTTCTTCAAGAACACCAGAGTGCAATCAAAGGTTCAACCTTTGAGCACACCGCTAACTTTTGGACTTTGTAATCAGGTTAATTCACCTCCCTTCATGTTCAAACAAACACACTTTTCAAAGGCTTTTTTTCCCCCTTTGCTATTTCTGTTGCTGTTGTTTAGAGGGCTTACGCTACAATGAGTCATGGTTAATTGAACAAATGCTTTTCTTTGAAAAGAAGTGTTTAATAAGCAACCTATTAGTAAATGCTTTCATAAGCACAAAAATAATAACCACAGCGATAGAAATGATAAACCTGACAAACAACACTACTTTGCACAAAATAAGATAAGATAAACCCTTATTGATCCCCAGAGGGGAAATTGGGCTGTTACAGCTGCACAGAGAACACAAGAAAGTAAAAGAATAAATAATAAAAGGTATGAAAAAAACTTAACTAAAATTAAAAAAGAATAAAATGAAAAGATAGTAAAACTATACAGGAACATATAGAGACAAAAACCACAAGGTAAAGTGACAGTGGTAGTGAAAAATAGCAGCAGAGTCAGCAAGTCTATGTTAACAGTGTACACCAGACTGGTGATATGATCAGATAATGGCACTTAGTGTCTGTATTGACATAGAGATGTTATATAAATATAGTATAGAGCATGATGCAAAAATCTGAATTTAGAACACAATATAGTGTAATATGACAAATTATGATGGTATAGGATAAGAGATATAGTGTTATGTGACAGCTGTTGGGTGGTAACACCACAAACAAGTATAAAATGTAGTTTTTTTTAAGGAGCAAGTAAATGTAATGTTTCTTTTTAAACTTTACCTCCACTTTTTACTTGAGTATATTTTTTAGCCAGTTATTCCACTACATTTGCTATATATACTTTTGTTACAACTAGTCTGCTGTAAATGTGGGCCTTGACTGAAGGGGGGAGAGCATGCGAGGAGCACCTCCATTGCAGATGCCTGCAAGAAAAAGAAGCACCATCTGTCTTTTGACCACAACCTGATCATGACGGAGCAAAACCCAGAACAACGGCAGCTTCCAGTGACAATCCCTGGCCACATTTTATACCAAAATCTAAAAAATGGCAAATGTTCTGATGAAGAGCTTGCTGTGAGATATTTTAAACTCCTCTTCTAACCTCCACAATGAATTGAAGTAAGCTGCATATTCTGTGGGTGAAAATGTTATTAGCTAGCTAATGTTCATTCATTCATTTTCTGTAACTGCTTATCCTGTTGGGGGTCGTGGCAGGGCTGGAGCCAGTCCCAGCTGACATTGTAGAAAAGGCAGGGTACACCCTGGACAGGTCGCCAGACTATCACAGAGCTGATACATAGAGACAGACAACTATTCACACTCACATTCACACCTTTGGGCAATTTAGAGTCACCAGTTGACCTAACCTTGCATATGTTTGATAATACCGTAAACTTATCATGGTCTGTTGGACTTTTAAATCGGTGTGCTTTAGGACACAGTTAACCTAATGTCATGCTAACTTAAACTTTCACGTTACTTTCATAACTTAATCATTGCCACCACCTGAGTAATCTGAGTAATTGTACTTTTACTTGAGTATAGATTTTCAGCACTCTACTCACCACTGCTAATATAACCCTAGGAGCAGGACTGAACAGAGTATTAAATAAAACAGTATAAAAAAGTACAGTATGGATATAATACAGTATGATAGAGTATGTGTAATATAGTAAGTGTTTTATAATTTCACTTAACCTGACATTATTGTGCACTGGAAACCTAAAACCTAATTTAGGATTTAATAGCTTTAAATTACAGATCATTTTCATCAAGTTTAGCATAGAGAGTTTAATCTTAATTATTTGTGTTGAAAGGAAATGTCCTAAAATCATGCCAAACATCCAGCCAGTTCTTTCAACTCACAAGTAGCTAGTTCGTCACAGTTGAAAACAAAATTCAGACTGCTGGAGATCAGTGATACAAACTGACAGCAAAAGTCACGTGCATTGATTAATACACTGAGGAGAGAGGGATGGAAGCCCAGACATATTTATAGCACTCACTTTATCACAGGTTCAATATCAAAACCTGATAATTCTACATGTAATTTGCAAGCTCGCAGCATATGGCTATCATTATCAATATACAAAAGCTACTTCAACCAGCTTAGCGACTAAGGCAGCGGATATACGCTGTTAGCCAAACATCTGCACAAAACATCCCTGCATCATCATCGTAGCATAAACTTATTCTGGTATAGAGAATGTAACTGTTATTGATAAACACAAGTCAGCTTCTCTTTATGTCTTTGGCGTGCTTTTTTTCCGGCCCCTTTTTATAATCTGGCTCAGAAACAGTATGATTTTATAAATGAACTTTTACGGCTAATACATCAGCTGAATCCAATGAGAGCAAATAAAACACAGATGTGATTTCCTCTATCGCAGACATACTGCAAGCTTGATCAATCAGCCCGCCCTCTAATATTAGGAATATTAAATCACTGGAAAACAGTTGGAGGAAAAAGTAATTGGTGTCAAAGACATTATTTACTGTATCTTTATAAGATGTGGGATTCAGAGCGCACGGAGATTTACTGTAACAAGAAAGGCAACACAAAGGTTTGCATGTGCATGTGTCTAGACATATGTGATATAACACCAGTATAATCATCATAATAGACCTTCTCTATGTGTTTCCAATGGATTAAAAAAAAGCACTGACTTACTTTTTGGACACCCCCAGCAGGGAAGTAAGGCTGAGGTCATAAACAGGGCAAACCCTCAAAAGAAAAGGTTCACGTTAAATTGCCACCCATTCAGGCTCTGAGCTTGAATGCATCATACAGGAAAAAGAAAAACACTAAATGCAAATTAAGTAAAGAAATAGCACATATGCATCTAAACTAAGGCCTGTTTTTGTTTGCCCTCCTTCAATCTGTTATGCCTATAAAATATACCACCTGCCAGCAGACCTTCAAATGGATTGCTTGATTACAACTACAATATCCCAGCAGGTACTGTTGACAAAAGACAGTCAAAAGAAGTCTCTCAGTTGGAAAAAGTAAGAGAAGGATATGGCAAATCTGTTGTTTGTGGGGTAAAAAATGGATGACTAAAACTGTTGCTAGTGACAGGAAAAGCTAATGCTGTAATACACATAATGTGTAATACCTGTTTTGAAAGGATTTGCGTCTAAGTGGAAGTTGTTACTCTTGCGCAGAGAGGCAAATAGGCGGCCTATTTAGTGAAATAACAAAATGAAATTATTACTTTTGATAGCCTCTCATGCCCCCACTCATTCTAAACACATGTCTCTCTTGTTCTAATTCATAACAAGGACATAACAGTCACTCGTCCAGGTACATAACTCAAACACACACACCAAACACACGCACACTCACACACAATCATACACAGTTACACACATGGTCTTAATTTGTACCAGCTGGCTAGTCAGACTGGCAGACAACAGCCAATCCCTGGTCTGTAGACACAAACTGGTGTTTGTAAATCACCACTTCAGATAAAAGGAGGGCTAAGTGTCTCGAGCCAAAGGGGAAACCGGATAAAGGTAAGGAGAAGGAGAGAGCACAACTATCAGCCTCATTAGCCTGAAAAATATGCCTGTACTGTAAAAACGTTCATTAGGAGTATAAAGAAAACCATAAACTTGAAGAGGGGGAATTAGAGAGTGGCGCTGTTAGTAAAGACAGAGTAATGACAATAATAATGGCTCTAATAGCATAATGTACCCCAACCACAGCCTCCCCCTTGTGATGGAGATTTAGTGCCAGGGTGAGGTTAGATCACCTCTGCAGAGGGATGCCTTCACATAGCGCATATCCATGTACAAACACATACGCGGATTCAAA
The DNA here is from genome assembly GCF_006386435.1 of Epinephelus moara. NCBI lineage: Eukaryota > Metazoa > Chordata > Actinopteri > Perciformes > Serranidae > Epinephelus > Epinephelus moara. The sequence continues at coordinate 22,604,592 of NC_065514.1, read as the reverse complement.
AACAAACATACACACGTGCTACACACTCCTTGGCTCCAATACTGATGTTGAAGCCTCCAGATTGTCAAAATGTCTTATCTTGGATTGAAATCAATAAACCTCGCAGACACACACACACAAACATGGGCCATATGTTCGCGGAAGATTATTGAGGCCCTCAGCCATTTAGGAGGCCCCGCAAAGGTCCTCCCTGTCTCCTGCAAACACTAGAGGAGCCAAGGAGCTTGAGAGAGATCTTCACTCAACTCAGGACCTTTCTGTATTTACTTTGTATTGAACAAGGGACATCACAAAGAAGAGAGAGGTGAGTTTTCACATCGGCATGCTCGCTTATTATAAAGCCCTGCCACACCTAAAAGGGTCAATGATTAAACTAGTTACTGTAATACATTAACTAGCAAACATTTCTGCGTCAATGTCATGACAAATCACTAACGGTATAAACATGAATTCAGTCTGACCATTTGTACATCAATGAGTCAACCTGTATTATGCTGAATTCAAACTCTGGAATCTTTGTTTTTTGCGCACATCTCCATAGTGATGGAGAATCAAAAAACAGCCATTTACAAAGTGTCACACAACCCGTACTGTATAATCTAAGTCTCATGGTCATGTACATTTGTTGTTTATAAGATTAGTTCAGTATCAGCGACGTCAAACAAACTACTGTCGAGGCAGTGGCTGACCAGCAGCTCCTGTGTTCAGTAAGGTAAAATTACTGTATCTGTCAATGGAATCTGGCTTTTAAGAGAGCATGGATACGTTTCACTTTTAGTTCTGTTCCCGGTCAGAGAGTGCTGTCTGCTTGGGAAGTACTGAGAATACGACTGGACAAATGAGACTTGGATTATACTGCACGAGTTGTGTGAGAGTTTGTCAACAAATATTTTGAAATAAGCTTTAGAAGTCAGGGCTCAACAATAAGGGTTGCCCGATTGCCCGGGGCAAGTAAAACTCAAGGTCGGGCATGTAAACTAACAACTCACTTGCCCAATCGGGCAAGTTGCTAAAAATAGTTAAAGTTAATAACTAATTGATAAAATAAATGTATTTTAAAACGTGCTCCTTCGGCTCTGATGCAGCGGTCTCTCTGCCTGAAGTCACAGGCACACGCTGTGTAAACATTGTCCTGCCCACAGCCCCCATTGATATTATTTTGCGCGACGGACGCTTCATATAATAACATAACAACTATTTATGGTGTTATGTCATTGTGTTATTTCTGTCTCTACATGGTCACGTGTTAACAGTTCTGCTCTGCTCTCTGTATGGCGCACGGCGGAGTTCCGCCACACACACAGGTTAGCACGCTAGAGCAGCTCGGGCCGCATTTTCCTGACCAGACCTGACCCCGAGCCCGGTGCAGTTTGTCAGCTGACAAAGTTATTGANCTCCGCTGCTACAACTCCATCCTAGGGGAAACAGTGCTGTGTGCGTTTTGTGCAACAGGTGAATGTGGTAGTCTACTGGTAGAGTAGAGAGAGAGCTTGTGGCGTTGAAGTAGAGCAGAGCAGGGCAGAGAGATGGAAGCAAAATATATTAAACCCAGTGTTAATACAGCAGAACTGGAGAGAGGGGTGAAAAATAAATAGAGGTGGGCATGGCTCAAGTAGGGCGCAAAATTATAGACGGAGAATGATTGACAAAGTTTTCACTTTAAGCCCTGACACTGTAATTACAGTAATAACTGCTGTCTTTGTTATCTGATAGCCGCTTAAATTAAACAATTTTATAGGGCAAGTAAAAACTGACTTCAGGCAAGTAGATCGCTGACCAACTTGCCCGACCGGGCAAGTGAAAAAAAACCTTGGCGTTGAACCCTCGAAGTGTTTAGGTGTTGCAGCTGTTTGATGAAAATCAGTTTTGTTTCCATCTGTACTTATCTGTATTCAATATGAAGCTCAAAAATGATGTCAGTATGAGCTTTGGTTATGTACTGTTGAGTTGTGTTGTGATTACGAGAAGCATCTTCACACAGACAGACATGAAGACGCCATCATGACAACATAATGTCTTACATACTATGCACCATGTGGAAGTATGCAACAACATGGGTAGATACTATCAGTGGATTGGCATGTATGAGCATTTCTGTCGTTAAGACTGTTATCTGTGTCAACCAACTTTGCCACAATCCCCTTTGTTTACATCATTTTACCAGTCCCCATAGCCCAAAATGACTCCAACTACATCATCTTAATTGGATAGTTCAGATTTTTAAGTAGGGCTGTATAAGGTACTTATCCATAGTCCGTGTATTACAATAGACGACAGCTGGCACACCCCCAGTCTGGAGAAGCAAGCAGGAGTACTGCCACGGAAGCAGATCAATTTATTGCTATGGATGGGTGCTGCAGCAAAATGTATTTTAGTCACCTAAAAAAATCAGTGTATAAGTGTACACTATAAAATATTTTCACAACTTTACCTTGCAGTTGAACAGCCCTTTCCAATGGAGAACTGAAACTCCTCTATCCATCTATGCCCTCTTCAAAGCCACCAGACTCCTTTGACAAAAACAGTAATTTTACCTGACAGAACACAGGAGTTGCTGGTCTGTTGTTGCTTCGATTGGATAGTTTGTATGTGTTATTGTGCGACTTTGGTGACTCCAAACTAACCTTCTAAAACACCAGAGTCGCACAATAACACAAATAAACTAACCAATCAAAGCAGAAGCAGACCAGCAACTCCAGTGTTCTGCAAAGTAAAATTACTGTTTTTGTCAAAGGAGTTTGGTGGCTTTGAAGAGAGCATGGGTAACTGATTCAGTTCTCTGTCAAAAAGGCTGTCTGTCGGCAAGTTAAAGCAGTGCAAATATTCTAAATATAGTGTTCACTTAAATTGGCATTGGTATCTTTAAAGTTGTACCTTTTTAAAGTGGCTTAAATACGTCTTGTTGCTTCTCCAAAATAGGAGCGTGCAGACAGCCATGACTATGGATACGTACCTTACACCTAATTATCTGAACTATCCCTTTAAGTCTATATATTACTTTTTCCTTCATTTAGTCACTTACTTAAGCTGTAAACATAATCACTACAGCAACTAAGCCGTTCATTTTGCGTGATCCATCCAATCACTCCTGGTGTGCCAGGAGTCTACCTGCTGAGCATTTCAGAGTTTATTGTTTGTTTTAGATCCTGTTGTATGCCTCTGTAAGGTCAGGTAGTGGCCTAGTTTGTTTTATTTTTTCTGGGGAGGTGGAAATTTTGGACACATGCAAATTAAGAAAACAATTTCCCAAGAGAATATTTATCCTGTCACCACACCTCCTAAAACATGTTTATTTCCATCTAAAGGTATTTCTCTTTCCTTTTTTCCATTCCTCCCTCTCTCTTTGTTAAAGGCATATACTGTATACGAATTTGAAGCCTGAGCATGGGAAGCAGGAGTGAGCATCTGTGAGGCATTTGTGGAGAGAAAGAGCAACAGAGAGAAACTAGTATGAGTTTCCAAGCACCATCCCATGGTTTACTGGAATGCTGGTGAGCGCCTGGTGTGTGAGGTAATGTCCTGTCACCCAGCCCCACCCATACCCACTGAAGCTCACCGTCTCATTGGTCCAGGGCTAATGATGGGACACTTCCATGGCCTACTGAGAATGGGCTGTAAAAGTTGGTGAGTGGGTGCAATTATGCAGTTTACCTATCCCACTCTCATCAGGGTAGACATGTGTAGTGACTGGGTGGTAGGGAACCCGGACCACAAACTAATGTATAGGGATTGGTGAGCGTACAATGCCAGCAAGTTGAAAACAGATGGGTCTGCGGAGAATATAAATGTCCCTCAGTCAGTGGCCCCCTATGCTCCATAAAACAGGGCCAAAACCCTGCATATTAACAGCTTGAAAATGTTATGGGGGGTCATCAGTGCCATGAAAAAATACACCAGTCACAATGAGGTTTCCACATGGCAGAACCACAATAATAATTGAAACGGGAGAAGTAAAAGGGAAAAAGGAACGCCATCCCAGAGGTTTCTTTTTAATGTTACCACACGCTTATGTCACTGGCACTGTGCCTGACGAGAGCTGTGTGGTTTGGGGGAATGTTGGTGAGGGAGACAGTGCCAGAGAAGCTGGCCTTCCTGTGCTGCTGAAAGCAACAGCTCGGCTACTGTATGAGCTTTTGTTTTTGTGGGCATGTACGTGTGTGTGTTTCAGCTTCTGCAACGGTACGTGCAACTTTTGCCGTGTGTTTGCTTGGATGTATATGTAAAGTGTGTGTAAATGTGTATGTACAATCTGCAGTAGCCCATATGCAGTATGCATGCATCCCCGAAGCTGAAGTTCAAGTTATTTATTTCTCAAATGCAAAGCAGAAGCAGTCACTGAAAATCTCAGGGTTTCCTCAAACAATGCTAATTGAGTTTCTCTAAACAAAAAATCACGAGTAAAAACGAAATGCAAGTTCAAGTATGGGTTAAATATAACATCAATAAACAATGAAATAAAGTGATATGAGTAGGGATGGGCAATATAGAAAATCAAACATCATGATATCTTGACTAAATACCTCGATATCGATATTGCGATGATATTGACTATTGGTTCTTTCACACAATATTTACACAATGACATTTTTGATAGATAATCACAAGTAATATGGTTATAATGACTAAGTGGGTAAAGGCAAATAATAGAACAGCTAAAGTCTTGTATGTTCAGAAAACTACATTATTTGGCTGTAATAGAGTCTTTAAAACCAGGAAAAGACAACAATTGCAATATTACAAGATCCAAAATCTTCATATCATGATATTGATATAAAATCGACATATTGCCCAGCCCTAAATATCAGTAATATAAACATGTGGTAGACAGTTATACCATGGCTGAATCCAAATGTCTCCCCTTTGGACTTGTGGTCTGAGCCCTTGCAGACTTAAGCTGTACGTACAGTGATGAGTTCACCGTCATCATGTAAAGTCTGCGACGGCAGAGTCCTCAAGCCGCTAATAGACAGCCCTTGAGACTGTTTTTACTCGTTACCGTGGAAACATTTGGGCAACAATTACAACCTTGTAACTGCCGTCTTCTCACCTGTCCCTGTCAGTAACAAGATATAAATCCCGTGTACAGGGTTGTTTTGTGAGGGAACAAAATACATTTCTGTATAACATACAGACTGAAGACATTCAAATACAGATATATTTGTAAATAAGGACTGGGTTATGATTAAATAGATTGGGTAGGCCTATTAGTTACATCAGAAGATCTTTAGTTGTTTTTCGGCCACTTTTCTAGCCATTATGTCTGGCAGGGTAGGCAGCAATAATACAATGTATTTTGATTCCCCTCTACAGCCTGTATTTCTGCATATTTCTGTATCATGATGTTGAATATTATTTCTGGCCTACACGATTCAAGTGTTGTTTTAATAGGCTATAGTAACTGTTTAAACACACATAAGTATTATTTTTTTAGTCGTCTATTGAAAAAAAAAAAACTACCACATGACGTCCATATTGCAATGAATTGTGGGCAATTAAATCAGTGGAGTCTGCTGAAGTCTGCATCCCAAGCAGACTCTCTGGAAGTCTGCAGAAAGTCCGCTTTCGGCCCCTTGTGGACTGGAGGAATTGTGGAATTGGACAACACTCCCAGACTTCCCAGGAACGTGCCCGTAAAGTCAGCGAGTCTGCAAGTGAGGTGCAGTCTGGACATCTGGACTTCAGTTTACAGCTGTATATTTGTCAACCTGCCTATTTGAAGAGCAATGAGTCGCCTAACATGTAAAGATAGATAGCACAGTAAAATTGTTGTGGAACTCAAAATGTAAACTGTACTGGTATTAGGCACATTAGATAATAAGTAAAAATAAACCAAGGTATATCAATATGCGATTCCATAGCTCTCCAAATTGACAGTTTTCAACTAGCCTATATACTTAAACAGCATAACTGAATTCCTGAAATTCAGTTATGGCTTTGAGTTTTGGTGCCACCCCAAGGTTTTCAGTGGCCCCATCTTGCCACCCCTTGGAAAAATTTCTGAGGTTGCCAGCCAGATGCAGCCAGTCAGGATACTGCCAGTGATGCACCTGTAGAGTGCACCACTGAGTGTGTGTGTGTGTTTGCACACTGCTTGCTATTTGGGACCTGGTGCAAAACTGGGCCAGTTATTGTTTCCGTGTTTTTAACGGCCATAATAGAAATAATACAGTGTGTCTCTTCCCCCTCTCCTTTCCCTCTGAAGCATTACTCACCTAAAGATAAATGTGCTTATTTAATTCAGACCTTATGCACATATGTTTGTTTTACATGTGAAGATGGGTGAACTTCATATATAGGCAATTTCTTGCAGCGTGAGAGGACTAAAATGTTATCCCTTCTGTTGCTTATGTATAATTAAGGGGAGTGTTCTCCAGGGGTGCCCAGGGGTTGCGTCAGAGATTGCCTGGGCAGCAGCCCTCTCTGGAGAAATCACCTGGCTTCCTGTTTGATCTTAAACTTCGAATGCACATGCACACTCCCCACTTACACAAACTCATCTACACACATGTACGTGAAGGCGAGCAGCCTTGCGCACGTACATGGGCACATACACACACACAGGTTAGTTGCTAGGGCCAGTTCTCCAATCCAATCCCCCTAGAGCAAGTTGAGCTGGCTCACCATATTCCATGGTGTGGTAGTGGGGGAACATTATGTTCTGCTCCACAAAGACAGCAGTAGTACATTTCAGTCCCCTATGGACCTGCCCTATAATCCTGCATGGAGACAACACTGTGAGTGTGTGTGTTTGCCTGTGTTTCTCTGTCTGACTACGTACCTGTGTGTGAGCTCGATCAGAAAGGAAAGGAGGATCTTTTAAATAAGCTGATGCCACCTTACTACATTAACACATAGCCCTGTATTAGAGATCTTTAACATTTTGTAATGGGTCTGACACTGTAAGAGGTAACAGAAAGGTTAAAAAAACTAAACCTGGCAAGAATGTAACACTGGCAGTTAGGGATTTTTTGTGATCACTAATGGGTCTCAACTTTATTAACTTCATACATTCTCTGGTGTCCATATGGGGTTTTGATTGGATCAAACTGCTCATTTGAGGACATTTTAATGTGACCACTTTCTACTTTCACAATCATTTTATTCAATGATGTATTTTCTTTTGAATGCAGTAAGACTGTCGGTCAAACTAATTTCCAGATTGTTTTACCTCCTATTACAACCACTAACCCCATCTGTTCATCCATCTGCCATTTGTGTTTCTGACTCATTACATTATTTCATATGTCATTTCAGCCATAATGTATCTTTATATAGAATTTTCCCACGTCCTCTCACTTCTGCAGCTTTTACAGCACCTGTCTGCTGTTGGCTCTTGTGTCATTTTTCTCAATGTGCATGTTTTGCTTTTACTTTTTTGTTTTACACACATTGCCATATCGTTACGTAACTGTTTTTGTAGCACAAAAACATTACTATAGCACTGCCACAGTGTACATAACTCTACAAGTTAGTGCTGGGATTCACACTATCTGATCCAAACATGCATGTTTGTCATTCTTACAAATAACTTTACACATATACATTCTGAAAACATCGACAGCAGACCACTAAACTCCTGTGTACAAAAGGGCAGTATGTATTTATGGTCCTATGCACCATTCATTCTTATGTTGCTGAACTCTCCCTCAGCGGTGGTTTCAATGTGGGAGCATTCACCCATCCTTCTCCTTGGCTTTGCTTTGGTGCGTGAAGATTCAGAAGTTAAGAAAAAAAAGTTTAGCTCTCATGCACAAATGCTTTATGATGAGATCAATCACCATGACATTTAATGGATGAAAGGATGTATTCCAGTATCGCTCTCAATCTATGTTCGTATGCTTTACGGTAGAAATATATTTCTGCGGATACCCCTTGAACACACACACACACACACACACACACACACAAGTACGTAGCACTTGAGATTTCGTGCAGATACATGATCTCTCTTTCTCCTCAAGTGCCTTCTTGTGCTGTTGTTACTTTCTTGCATCCGCAAAGATCCCTATCATTGCTGCCCGCCCCACTCTCTCTCTCTCAGATACACACACACACACACACACACACAGTATCAACACTGTCTTTAGACATCAAACGGAACTGATACACAAAACCAGTACAGGACTTGTTTACTAGATCAGAAGGAAATGATGTACTATCCCTCGCCCTACCTCCTATATATTCATTCAGAACAAAAAACATTCACAAACACACAGAGAGGTGGTTACACTTTAAGGTAGTATTGTCCTGTATCAGGGAAGCACATCTCTATCCCAACTCCACCCAAGAGCCGTGCACCATGAACATGGAAACATGATGACAATGTGCTGTTGGTTTCTGATTAAACTATGACTTCAACTCGCACAGACTCACTTTCACAGCCAGTTTCAACTGCTTGATAACTTAGCACTAAGGCAAAATTAAAAGGACTTCAAGTTCTCTTCATCTGCCATTCAGTTATGCATTGGGGATGTCAAGTGTTATAGTCATTATGCTACTTATGACTGAGAATAAAATTCAAAATATATATTCAACACAAGACAGAGTACAAGTGGAATATTTGGCAGAAAGATTTCTATCCATTGCAACAAGTCATTCTAATGAAACAAGTAACTGCTCTACAGATTGACAAATAGCCCACTCCGTAAGTGCCATCCAAAACCATTACAAAGGTTTATTACAAAAATGAAACCATTTTCTGAATTGACACCGCTATGATTGAGGTTTGGTTAAGTTTAGGAACAAAAATGACTCGGTAAGGGTTAGGGCAGGAAACCAATCTTGGCTTCTAGTAGAAAACCAGAATGTATAAACGGTGGTCTCCCATGTCAAAGTCAGACACTTTGTTGACCAATCCACCACCCTGTCTTCCTTCCTTTGTGGACTTTGTGGCTCTATAATGTCACACTATTAAAATCTCTGCTCAAATCATTTGTAATTACTGTGGCTGCTAGACCGTGCCGTCCCTTGACAAACTTGTCATTTTTGGGCATTATTACTGATTCCGCCGATTTTGTTTGGAGCACCATCTTCTCTATTTGGTTGATCGTAATGCAGAAAACAAAGGTTAAGATATTGTAACCCTAGTTCTATTAGCACTAGAGAATGCATGCTCGTGAGTTGTACTTCCCATAGAGTCAAATAGAGGGCAGAGCCTGTGTAAGATAGAACAACAGGTATGAACATCGTACCAATTGACCCTTCATTAAGTCCTGTCCTCAAATGCAGATCTTCTAGCCATAGACTCTCAGGCAATCCTTTCAGATTTTCTTCATTTTCGGGCTGGTTTTGAAGATTTCAAGCTAGTTGTGGTTAAACGTGGTGACTGAGGGATGGGTAAGTATAATACTTGTTACCTGGAGAGGTTAGAAGTAGATATATATTACATTTACCAAATGGATAAACATGCTACGTTTGCTGTATGTGAATAAAGAGCTACCCTGCCACAGGAAAGATGTAGCTCCTAAATTTCATTGTCTTTTGTTATGTTGCCAGGTGATATGGTAGTTCACTTTCACACTGTGGTCCTTAAGCTTTAGCTTCTATCTTTGTCTTTTTAATCTGTTTTTGCTGCAGAGTCAGTTTGATATCCTGGATATATCAATTGAAGGCATATTGCAGATCCTTCTGTCTGCTTCTCTTTGACATTATGTTTTCATTTTTCCAAAAAATTAGACAATATTTCTTAAGGGAATGTGCTTAGTGACAGTGGTCTCCATGCTAGCTTGAACAGCTCCATAGACCATCAGCGGCAAACAACAAAAGCGCAGGGCTAGGCAAAGGGTCAATTGCTTTTGGCATTTGTATATTCAGTGAATTCTGTTCAACAAATATTACATAGAAAATGGCTCTGGTTCATTTTCAATTTCTTTTGTCAGATTTAGGAAATTAGGTTATATCTTTTGGGAGAATGACGCTCATTCCTCCAGCAGGGATCCAGAGATTCTGAGAAGCCAAGGAGCACTGAAGCTGTTTTAGTGGCTTGTGGTGGCCCAGAACCTTACTAAGACACTTAACATTGGTTTGCTTTGTACACTCCCTTTGCACTTATAACCTCTTTCTGGGCTTCAGTTTTCCTCCCCCCTTTGTATCCGTCTTTTTCTCTCACACATGAACACACACACAGACACCAGCACAGACACAGGCACTAGAAGGACAATAATGGTACATATTGTGGGATGGATGCTAGTGGTTAACCAGACACTAACTTCAGCAGAGAACTTTACTGTCATTTTGGCTTTGTGCCGTGGTAATGACATAGTCTTGGGAGTGTGGTTGGCTGAGATCAAAGGGCTTCTCAAAGTGCCAAGTCCTCAACAAAAAAAATGACAGCTGACCCCCCCACCCCCATATCTCTATTATACATCATGTCAAGCATAGGGATCTTGGTGTACTTACATAGTGTCATGGTCATTGTGACTTCACTTACTGTAAGTTTACTATACAGGAAATGGGTGAGTGACAAAGAGACAGAGAGTGTGTTGTAACCACATTGTGAATTCTATTTAAACCAAGAGCCATTCCAACAGCAGCTTAGCTCCTGGCAGGGTCACCCTAAAGCTTATTTATGCATGGTCACTCAATGCTCTCAACAGTTGTTTCTTGTGAAACGATGCTATGTCGCAACATGCTTCACATTCATACCTCGGTGACTTCAAGTAGAAGGAGAAATAAATTATTAAAATGATTAAGAAGAGTTATGCTGTGGCACAATTAACCTTTCCTACCCTCCAGGTTCTGGCAAGGCTAAAGTTTATTCACTTTATTCATGTGTCATACAAATGACAACATTGTCTGGCTTTTCTGACAGCCTTGGTTGCCTTGAAGTGATGAGTAATTCCATGGCAATGAGCTATCCAGAGACACTGTATGAAAGGCAGCAATGTTACAAAATGGCCAAACTGATCTTGTCGCCATCTGCAAAATGCAAGCAGTAGCATTTTTCTGCTTTACATTGCTGAGTAAGTGCAAGCTGGTGTCAAACTGTTTCAACAAACATCACTCAGTACGTTTACATGCACAGCTTAATCGAGCTATGCTCAAAATTCGATTTTGGCATCTAATCGGGCTTCTGTCCTTGTCCCAGTTTACAAGCAACTGAGAAAATCGAATTACTGACGGGAACGTGTCCTCCTCCTCAACACTAGGTGGTAATATGTGTCGTTTCAGCAGGTTAATACGCCCCCCTTTCCAGTTGACCTATTACGTCACTTAATAATAAACAACTGGAGTCAGGCGGCAGACCGGCATTTTCGAACAACAGCGAGATGGATAATTGTACAGCTTTGTTCATCTCGTACGTAATGTACGCGTTACTGATTGTGCAGATGAGGTGCATGCTATCCTTCATTGTCATGGTGATTTCGAGAGGCAGACAAGAACGCCGTATGCTGTTGGAGGGCTACAACAATAGCATGTCTTGTCTGTTCGGGGTCATACGCCAGTGCGGGGGGTGTGGAGCATGCGCACATGCATTGTCTAGTTTAACTCCGATTACGGCGTATACATGCCGGAGAAAATCAAATTCCGATCGCATTATCTGGGTGTCTTAATCGGAGTTGGAGAACTCCGATATTAGTCGGAGTAACGCGTTTACATGCACTTCAGTTGTCCAGTTATAGTCGGATTAAGGCAATAATTTGTTTTTTTCAAGTGGCATGTAAACATACTGACTGATATAGCCATCCTATAGATTCTCATGAATTCAGTAGAACGGGTCCTGATATGACACACAAAAGCAAGAAAATATAAAGGTAACTACTGTACATTGTCTCCACTAGACTCACACCAGCATTAATTCTTGTGGACCAATTCATTCCTTAGAAATAACTCCAGAAATCTGTTGTCCCTAAAATACTGCACTATATCCTTACATACTATCCCTGATGGTATGCAGACTGGACTTAGTCTTAGCAATCATTGATCTGTTACCCACAGAGGGCATACTTCTTTTTCACATAGCAACATGTGTTCCAACACAACAGAAGTCAACTCAATGTCAGGGTACAGCAAGTTCTCACCAAAGCTAAGATTTGTACCAACACAATGAGGTTACTTCATGAGTTCACTTCAAACTCATTTTCCAAGTCAAATATAAAGTGCTCAAGAAGTAATGTATTCAGAGTTGTCTCCCTTGAATACAGAAAATAAGCCCTGCACCCCAGCAGCAGTTATCATTTCTCAATCCTCACCATTTTAATACTGATGACAGTCATCTCAAAGTTGCCAAGCAATTTACTTCCCCAACAGCTCCAAATCCCTGTCAAGGGCAATACTGGATGTGGGTCTGTATCAGCAAAGCCACAGTGCTTTTGGCACACTACGTTGCTCAGAAAGATTACATCAAAATCTCAACAAAGATTGTAGATCAACAGTATACCATAAGTGACTATGCAGCTCTCAGATGAAATGTTCGCATCCCCTTCCACCAATGGATCAAGGTCACCCAGGAAAATCAAACCCCTTATGTAAACAATCGGCAGCAAGCTGAGAAAACTAGAACAAAGTGCTCTTGATAGGGAATGTGATCCAGATGCCTAAAACATGACAATCCATTGGGCACTCTATAGCTGATTCTGGTTGGCACCGAGAGCGACTTTCGGCAGACACAGCAATTAAAATACCAGATGCAAGACATCACTGAAGGCTTCTTTAAAATAGGTAACATCTTCAGTAACATTGTCTGCTACTGATCAGCCACTGTGGTGTTTTATATGTTGCTCTAACGTGGTCACATTTAAACTGAATCCATGAACAAAGGCAATCCCACAGCCTGGTCTTCATCTCCAGAACCAATCCTCACATGCTTCATCTGTGGCATGAGCCTCCAGGACAGTCGCCATAGCCACATGCATGCAATTGCACAATTGCTTCGGAGCAAAGCCTGAACGGGAATCTCGACTCAGTTACTTGAGGCCATGTTATGTTATCTTTGTTTTCCAAGGGACTACCATAAGCAAACAAGTGTGCACGACTGTGTGTGCATTTTGTGCGAGCAGATTTTTTTTTGTTTGTGTGCACATATGCTCCACGCTGCAAGGACGCAGTGTAATCAAAGTTCATTTGGAGTTGAAGAGATGGCATTTGATGCTGCTGTAGTGCATGTTACTAGAGTGGGAAAATAAATGTCATTACATCAACATGTACTGATGTTGGTGAGGGGAATGGGCTTTGAGGACACAATTTGTGATGTAACAGTGTACCTACAAGCTTTGCAGCTCACAAGGTGAGAGAACATACAGAGTGAAAATGAGGGCCAGAGAGAGATAGCGACAAGACTGTTGTGTTTTGTTAACCTGTGTTTGCATATTTTCCACACACACACACATGCACTTGGGTGTCCACACAGAGTGGACAGTCAGTGGCCTTGTAATGAGGTGATCTCATCACATATGATCCTCAGGGAACAGTGTGTTCTCTACAGTAAAAGTGCTTATTGTATGAACATGTGTCCTTCACAGCAGAAATCCTTTATTTAATGGTTGTATGGACATGTTCCACTGGTGTCTCATTCCTCTCAGAGAATAAACCATCTGCAATGTTGTTGGTTGGAACACATGCTCGGACAGAAGTGGTGCCACATAAATATCAAATGCATTAAATGGTGTCGATTAAACTCCTACTTTTGTTTGGGTAAGTCCATGCCAAAGTGTTCTTGAGCAAGGCACCTGACCACAGCTGTTCAAGAAGACCTAGTTCATTGGCCTTGTAAAATGCATCATCAGCAGTGGGAACAAGCTCTACAGCCAACATCACCGCTTCCAACATCACACACATGCCTCAGAAGAGAGCACTGCCAGCATAGAGGCATGAGGCCGAAGAATAAAAAGTTTCTCCTTTGTACCGGGTTAAAGCATCTATGAGCATACAGTTTAACAATGTATACTGATGTCGCTCATAAAGGGACAATTCACCCTTCTTCTTACCTATAGTGCTATTTATCAATGTAAGAGTGTTCTGGTGTGAGTTGCTGAGTGCTGGAGATATTGACCATAGAGATGTCTGCCTCTCTAATTTAATGGAACTATATGGCACTCGGCTTGTGGTGCTCAACATGACAAAAAATACATTCACAACACTCAACTATTTTCTTTCTACCAAACTACACATGCTAGTCGTATCACCACACAGAGGGAAGCGTGCATCTACTCATAGATGAGAGGCTTGTGTTTATGACAGAGCGAGATGTAAACATGTTTAAAAAATAATAGCTAGCTCACGGTAACTTGCATTATCGAACTATTAGTTGTCACGTTACAGCTCAGACGAGGAGGACGCCATTAGTGTTCATGGGTGCCATATAGTTCCATTATATTGGAAAGAATCATTTCTACAGCCGATATTTCCAACACTCAGCAACTCACACAAAAACAATCTAGACTGATAAATAGCACGACAGGTAAGATGAAAAATAAATATGCATTTTTTAGTTTTGCGTGAACTGTCCCTTTAACATCAAAGAAAGATACAGCAGGCTGCTTCCTTTAATATTTGGTTTAAACAACAAATACCCTGAAAGCTATCAAGAAACTGGACGATAATAAAGTTAAAATGATGAAGAAGGTTTTAAAGTTGATACTATACTTCAGCAACATGCCTTAGTTTTGTCTCTCCATATAAGGGAGAGGGGATTAAATAGGATTCAGCCTAATGCACTTTTATGTGTCTGAAGCTTTGTGTGTGTATGTGCGTACATGAATGTATGCCTCGCCCTAATGTTTTGGCCAATCAGCCCCTCTCTGCGTTGCGACAGCAACAGATCAATGCTTCCACCGAGACTACGTGGAATCGATGGCTTCTTCTCTCGTTTTCAATAAGCATTACTTTAATGAGAGCAGCAAACTTCTGCATCCACCCTGGGAGACATCTAATTAAATGTCCCAATCTCTAAAATTACTCAACTGGCAAACAAGCAAAATTAGTTGTTTTTTCTGTAAGTGTATTGCAGACATTGAGGCTTCATTGTCATCATTGTGGATGAGACAGCAATAGCACCAAATCATCAATGAATCAAAGACTATACTGCATGATGGAGTGATGGGGAAATCTGTTTGTAGTGATCCAATTTGTTTATTATTAGATCAGGACTCTAAAATTGTCTGGTTGCTTCTAATGTGTAATAATCACAAAGATGAAGGCATGTTCTAGAAAAATCCATCCAAAACGTCATAAATAACACAAACTGGATGACCTTACCTTTGTAACAGCAGGGTACCCAGCAGTCACCTCTCCAGAGCAGTAGGGCTTCTCCTCATGTGAAACTTCGACAGTGGAGGCCCACTGGTCGAGGAAACCACTGGGGGTGTAGAGGCCACAGTCTCTCACGCCCGTCTCACGCTCAAAGTCCTCACACACCCCATCGCCATCGTAGTAGTAACACATGCTTGGCTCCTCTGCAGGTGGACAGACAACAGAACAAAAAGCTGTAGTTTCAAATTGATACTTATCTGTGTTTCATCTCTATTGTGCTTTTTCCATAAGGTGAGGTGTGAGTACAGCTAAAATTTTATTTTAAAACAGATTCTACATATCCTCCGCCACCACCCCACTTTTCCTTGTCTTGCATGTTATAAAATGTACAGAGCCATACAGGTGAGGTTTTACACACTTTTAGCTTCCCTTCTCTCATCCTTTTGGTTTTTTAGAACACATGTACTCCAGATCCTTTGGGATCTAACCTTATCTCTTATTTTGGAAGGTGATGAGAGGACTGGATAAAGATGGGGGAGGAAGGTGTGGGATAAAAGGTGCATGGAAAAAGGAGGGTGAATTATTGAGTGCGTAAGGAGCTACAAAAACAGAGGGAAAACATGTTCATGTCAAAAGGAAACAAACAACAAGAAGGCATGAAAGAAGGAGAGCAATATAACGAGAGCGACAAACACAGAGAGAGGAGGGGACTTGGGGGGGAACCAGACAAAGTCAAGAGGTAAAGAAAGATACAGCCGTAATTTTTACAGACATCCCACCCGGAGTTAAGGTCTGGAACTGGAAGCTTATGGACTGGAGGAGAGGGGAGCAGAGCAGGGAGGTTGCCTGGGCCTCATTGCTCTCAGCTCTCAGCTAAAGCAGTGTCAGCCGGTGGGGTTCCAGTTAGGGGGAAAGGCGGCATTCTGTGCCAAGTTGGCCGGGGCCTCCTCCTTGAAATTCCAGCCCTCTCCAGCAAAGCCAAAAACTCAAGTCAGTTCTGTGCTCTGGCAATGGTGAAACGAGGGGCTACTGAGGGGGCATACAGAATACGCTCCCGCCACTCACTCAGCAGGAGCAGAGGCGAGGAAGAAGGGAAGGAGCGAGACATGAGGAAGCTCAAACAGTGGCTTGTGAAAGCTGCACAAGTAATAGGTAGAGTGTGAGCTAAAGAGAGAAGGAGGGGGGGGGGAGAGGATGGAAAAGGAGACAGAAAAAGGGTATTGCTACAGTATTTGAAGTTGGACAGGGATAGAATAAACAGATAACGGAAAAAGTGGAAAGGTGATTGAGTGCAAGGGCAAAAAGAAGAGAGCCCTACAGCTTGAAAAAAAAAAGGACAGCGATGAGATGAACAAAGATGGATAGAGACAGAGAAAAGAAAGGTCCCGAGGCTGTCAGAGCAAGCTATACCTGCTATTTTCTTTTTTATGTTAGTTGTTTTCAAGCACCCCAAGCTACACTGTCAACATGTCAAAGCGGGGCAATCTGACCTTCAAAACCTTTGCTTTTGTGATAGCAGGAATATAATAATATGGCTTTAAAAAAGTCAGATTGCATTTCCTTTATGTTTTATCTGCACCTGTGTTGACTGTGGCTCGGAGCCCTGCTGAAACATAACCACTGGGATTGTAACGCCAGGTGGGGTCATGTGAAAAGAATGATTTTCGATTTCGTCAATTCCAGATATAATTCGACTCAATCGTGTGAATAGCCTATTAAAGCTCATCCAGACTGTAGCGCCCTGGCCCTGTTGTATACTTAGTGTCAATTTTCCATCCAACTCTCTCATTCACTATCCAACACACTGACAAGCAGGCACTCTCTCACACATACAGACAGATGGACAGAAGGTCCCATCATTATAGTGTCAGATTTCTGTGCAAAACTACAACTATGTCAGACAGCGTTGGACGGACACACACACACACACACACACACACACACACACACACAAACACACACATACGCACACCCCTGAGCGCTGCAGTTGGTGGAAAAACAGCCCAGCCAACGCAGTCATCCAGCAATCTGACAGGGATTAAGTGGCCACTTCACAGAGGCTCACACATGTGTGTGCATGCATGCATGTACTGTACATGCACACACACATACAGTCACAACAGGGGGGCGAAATGATTGTCTACAGCAGGAGAACTGGACAGGAAACCATCCATCTATTCATAAAACAAAACAACGTAGGAGATGCCAGTCACTCAACTATGTAAAATAAGATGACTCACCCTTTAAGAAAATAATGATTTCCAGATCTTTTTTTATTTATTTTTTTCAACAGGAGGTCAAAGTGATTATGATATCTAATGGCGTTTTTATTCTTTTGAGAAACGCATGAAGTACTTGCATAGAAGACGCCCAGATATTAAATCTGTTCATTCACAAAGTCAGCCTGTGGGTCCCATCGAAAACTTTCTATTTTGTGAAATAATACATAGTAACCACAATAAACACAGACTTGATAAATGTCACATGTACATGTCTTTTAAACTCAGTTTTGGCCAGTAAAATAAGCTTCAGTCAACATCATTAAAATAATCGACATACTATATGTACACACAGCCCAGTTGCCAGGAGAAAATGTGAAAATGTTGTCATTGTAGATTTCTGCAACCATGAATACATAACATTTGGAGGTTACACAAGTATTATATCAATGTTTCTAAAGAGATGTAGTATATGGGCTGACTTTGTAAGCAGGAGTTGGAGGGAATGGTGGATGGCGGGACACTTAGGCAAGATTCCTGCCAAACTGCAGACCGCTGTTTGAGACCAACAACAAAAAAAAACGGTTGTGATTCAGTGAGTCATTGCTGTGTTTCAAGAGGCTTTTTAAGGCACCAAATGATGGTGTTTTATACTGACCTGGCTCTGTTTTTCCATCAGGGATAGTGGCTTGTTGCTTTTACAGAGACATCGCTATGTTATCTGTCGGAATAATTTGGATAGTGGCTTGAAAAGTGTTTCCAGCAGGGTTTGTGCCCCCAAAGTTGGGTATTTTAAGCCAAAACATTATCTTTTCCTAACCGTAACTATGACATAACCAAATGGGTTTTTTGCCTAAACTTAACCACATGTTAGCCAAAGCACTGTCAAGATGTAAACTTTTAACTTATCCTAACAATGTGCAAATGTGATGTATCCATGGTTTACAGAAACATACAATGGCAAAAAATTTGCCTGGGGATTGGGCTGGTACACATTACACTTTAATAAATGTGCGAGATACAGTTTGTAATACAATATCTCATGACCAGTTTTTCTGGGGTGGCTGTGGATCAGATGCCGAGCGGGTCGTTCACCAATTGGAAGATTAGCCGCACGATCCACAGCTCCTCCTATCTGCATGTCGAAGTATCCTTTGGCAAGATATTACACCCCAAATTGCTCGCGATGGCTGTGCCAACGGTGTCTGAGAACATGTGAATGGTTACCGAGTAGCAGGTGGCACCATGTATGGTAGCCTTGGCCAGTAGTGTGTGAATGGGTGTATGTGACATGTAGTGTAAAAGCATTTTGAGTGGTCAGAAGACTAGAAAAGTGCTCTCCAAGAGTGCAGTCCATTTCCCTTTTTTCCCCCCATTTTTTAAATAACTTTATTTTCTCTGGAAATAAATCAAAACAATCCAACCTCTAATGAGTTATGTATTTTATTCTCCTTTTTCCAAACTGTGCAAGCTCTAGATATGTTTCACAAGCATATTTCACAAGCGATGCCTTGCTACAGGCCATACAGGGTCACTCCTTCACAGCTGCCAGTATGCATTACAACTGCATCGTTCTACTAGTGGTAATGAGCAGATCTGCTTGAAAAGTTGATCAAAGGTGCACTTAAGGTAAAGTAACTCTCCTATTTCAAGTTTTTTTTTTTCTCAACAGCAATCCAGAGAAAGAAACCAATGACTGCACTTAAACCTTGATGATATCTTTGTCCATATGACTTACCAATGCAGTTGAAGAAGGGCTCCTTCTTGCACTGACTGGAGCAGCCATCCCCATTCATAGAGTTCATATCATCACATTCCTCTCCTTTGGAACTAAAATAGCAGAATGAGGTACTTAGAAAAAATCCACACATGCACACTGCCAGACTTATAAATACCAACTGAATCACATCAGGAGTAAAGCTGAGTTTTCTGAAAATAAGAATGTGGGTGCCTGTTACCTCTGGATGCGTCCATCCCCGCAGTACGGTGCCCCCAGGTCGTGCACCAGAGGTGGGGAGGGCTCACTCTCACTCCGGCCGGAGATGGTTTGGACCTGGTAGGTATACACAATGTGTGGCGCCACATCCCTGTAAAAAGAGGTAAAGGTCATAGTAAGTCCACATATTTCAGGATAACGTGAAGCCTCGAAGAAATGCCTGATTAAAAAAATCACATATAAAGAAAGGAGAAAGAGCAACTGAGAAAGATTCTTGGACCAGGCCTGCGGAGAACGGGTCGATAGGGCTACTGCTCTGTTTGCTAGTGTGTGTGTTGTAGCAATCTTTAGGTATCTCAAGTACCACTAGCACATCACAAATTAGCACATCTGTCTTAGTACACACTTCCACACATCTACCTATCCAGTCACTGCGTTTAAGCGCTTTGGGTCCAGCTTTGTTTTGTTTCCTCACCACAGTGATTCAAGGAGCCATCATGATGAATACACAATGGACAGGAGAAATATTGGGGGACTACTCACTTTGCCGGTGTAAGTCGCCATGATGGTTTCTTGAGTCACCATGATAAGGAAGTCTGAAAAAAAAGTCTGAAAGGAAAAAAACATAAATGAGAAAACTAAAACCATAAACGAAAAAAAAAAATCAAAGCTGTAAATGAGAAACCGTAAGCAAAGCAACAAAACAAAACTCGAGGAAAGAAAACTGTAAGTAAAAAAACAACACAAGTGCAAAGTGAGGGTGCTGTCATGACATTAGCCGTCTTGTTTTATTATTTTACTCTTGCTTTTTCTCTCTGAACTTTTGTTTGCCTTTACATGTTGCCATCGAGTCTAATCATTTCTGTAGGATCTGCTCACTGGTGCCTGTGAGCCAGTGATCAAATAAATGACACACATCATGGGTCACGTCAGACTCGTCAAAAAAAAAACTGATGCCAGTCGCCTGTTTTATGAAAACACTTTGTTTCATCTGACTTTCTTAACTGGAAACGAAGCTAAGAACAGAAGTTTGAAGATAAACATGTAAAGGCAAGCAAATAATTTGAGAGGTTGTGTATTTATTTATCTAGTCTGACTATTTAAAGCAATTTGAGAAAAAAAAAACAGTATAACTGATTTTCGCATCAGCACTCTCATTTGCAGCTGTTGTTTACAGTTTTCTTTCCGTCTTGACTTTTTTCCCCTTTTGCTTATAGTTTTGGTTTCTCATTTGTAGTTTTGATTTGTCGCTTATGGTCTTGGTTTCTCCTTTATGGTTTTCTTTTTTGGCTTTCAGAGTTTTTGACCTTACCTTTTGTGTGCGTGTGTGTGTACTTGTACATGCACACAGTGAGGACCAGAAAACTTATTTTAGCAACAGAGTAGGGACATTTTTGCAAAGTGAGGACATTTTGGCCGGTCCTCAGTTTTTTTAAAGGCCTGCTTGAGGGTTAAAGCTTAGTTTTAGGGTTCAGGTTAGAATTGGGGTAAGGGTAAGGGTTAAGTTTAGGCATTTAGTTGTGATGGTTAAGGTCAGGGTAAGGGACTTGGGAACGCATTCTGTCAGTGAGGGTCCTCACAAGGATAGGAATACAAGAATATCTGTGTGTGGGGGTGTGTGTCTGTGTATAAGATAGATGACCAAGGTTAAGACATTATTTCCTTACATTCTAATTCAGACTCAGACATTCACTGATACTAACAATAAATGTTACTTCCCATGTTTTTTGTGAATTCTATATGCATTGACTGTTGTCTGAAGGTTGTCCTGCACACAACATAGTTTCCATTTGTTGTGTCACTGTAATTTTGTTTAGTCTGAATGGCATGCGATGACTATGTTAGATGACTAATACAGATCCACTTGGCTCCCTTGCCTATAACAGACTTGTTAATTGAAAATTGAAATAGATAAAAAACATGGTTGTGCTGTTTATTACAGTGATATGTTCAAGGACATGACGTGCTCATCCTGGAAAATACAGTTTGATGGACCATTCTAAATACTACATAAACAAATAATTACTTAGCATTAAGTTCAAGCAAAATCAGACAGAAAAATGTACATTTTAAAAGTAAAATACACTATAAAGAAAAAGAGTGACTGTGTTCTCTATGTTATTCAATGCATAAAGGGATAGGAATGCATGATTGTACAATTATGGCTAGTATTGGGTAAGTGCATGGTAAAAATTAGGAATATGGTTGGAGAGCAACATCAGTAAATGAGGACCAATAGGTTAGCTTATAGATCATTTCATGTGGACCATCAAGTAGTATAGGCCTAATTTTGGAATGCCCTCTGCAATGTTGCACATGCAGTGACAAGCATGTATGGATACTGTACAGCTCACATGAGCACCAGGGCATATATGGATTCATATGCCCATTACACAAAGCAACTCAGACAAATACAAATACATGCTGGCACACATACGCGCAATACCTTTGTTCTTAGTAACACACTGCCAGCCAACTGTATGGCCTTTAAACTTAAACAACATCACACAGGCATGAACCACTATTTCCACTGCTGCCAAATAATCCCCAGTGTGACAGCAATGCAGCCCGAGCAGCAAACATTGCCACAAAGGTTTCACCCAAGGCCAGAGATAAAGTCAGCAATCAAACCACGAAAGTGTGTGAGTGATGTGCAGGGAGGCTGTAACTTTTTATGAGCTCTAAGTCAAACCATTCTGTTTAACATTTAACTCCACTAATCACAGCGTTGGTGGTTTGATCCCTGGCTCCTCCTGTCCACAAGTGTCCTTGGGCAAGACAGTGAACCCCAAGTGTGGGTGAATGAGAGGCATTTACCATTTATTACCTCCGACAAGGAGGTCCTGTTGTCGGTTTGGTTTGTTTATTTGTCTGTTTGTCAGCAAGATTACGGAAAAACTATTGGCCTGATTTTCATCGAGCTTGGTGAAAGGATGTAGATGGGCCAACCTGTAATCCTCTGGGGTAGCCTACACATGTAGTTGCTCAAACTTCATACATGGAGAACTTGTTTGACATGATTCTAGCAGTTTGGGAACTATATCCAGACATATAGTGGTTGCACTTGCAGATTTGCGTATCATAGACAAACTATTGGCTTTGGCAGATGTCTGCGCTCTCCGAGTGCTCTTAGAATATAAGTGCAGTCAAATGTTCTAAAAGACACGTTTAATGAAAGAAGCAGGTACTCTGCATGCCCATGTACACATACACATACAGACCAATACATTGCATTGCATAAAAGGTGTTGCTTGTGCACATATGTACTCAGTGATGTAAAAATGTAAAAAAATAAATAAAGAAAGAAAATAAAGAAAATGAACAAACACAAACAAAAGATTTACAATAGGAAAGAACATTTTCGTCATGACATTTCTGACTATGATCCTTGGCTTTTGTTTTCCCCCCTCATCTTCATTTCGCCATTCCTCCTGTGTTTGTTCATCACATTCCCGGCAGACGAAAGTAGACTAAGTTCAAGTTAGCTGTGCCGCCTCAATTATAAAAGCTGATGGACCTGAAGATCATGTAACAAAATGAATTTCCCCACAGCAAAATTCGTGCCTAGGATGAGATATTTATGTTGGCTTTATTACTATCAACACAGAATGTTTGACCCGACAGACTCTCTTTTATACTTCAGTATGTCCTGTTCTGCGATGTTGGCTCATGCTGGTGTAACTCCAGGCTACACTCAAACATGCCCCCTCTAATTGAATTAGTTTAGCCCCTGGAAAAGTCGAGCTGTGGGAGACTTTATCTTTGAGGAGAGCAAACACACAGAATAGGCGGAAAGAAGAGAGAAACAGATATAGCTTTGCAGGAAGGCAGCACACAAATTTCCTTTTTGTGGATAATGAGAAATTCTGGCTATCATACTGTAGGTAATCCAATGCACAGAAAAGTAATTGCACCGCTTGATCAGGCCACACTGAGAGACATGGTCACGCAAGAACAAGCAAGAACAAAGAGACAAGTGGCTAGATCCGGCTGTGTGGGAAGTAAACGGAGAGGAGAACAAGAAAACACACAGAGAAAAAAATCAGAAGGAGAGGTAAGGAAAAGGGAGGAGTAAATGGAGATGTCTAAAATAGGGCCTAGAGTTATATATATAGGGCAGGGGGCTTATGTGGAAAATATAATGAGGTAACAGTCATCTATTCCTCATTATGCTGAGGTTTATTCCATCGATCCTCCCACGGGTATTTAGAATCAAGACGGTGCTCTCCCGATAGATTGAATTAGCTGATGCTTAGTAATTCATGCTGTTGCCAGTTATTGGAGATTTGGAGACCAAAGACGCCTGAAAACGACAGCATTGTTTGCATTTTTACATCCTCCTGAGAAGTCCTGGGAATTTAGATAATCTCAAAGGCAGAAGTAGTGTGGTGACGGTGTACCGCCACAAAAGGTCAAGGTAGTTGACTGAGCACACAACTAAGGTCTCTCAGACCACATGCTGTGGTTTGCTACCACAGTCAACAGTGAATTACTTTAGCAAGTATAGCTCGGCTAAGAACTGCAAACCAGTCAACAGTGTCAATAGTGATCCACTGCAAACACTTTTTGAACCAGACCCACATCTGTCTCCTGTAAAAAGCTAAAGCTAAAGTTTTAGGTCTAGATCCAAACAGACCACTCTCAATTAAGCAAGCCTCAATTCCCCGAGCAGACCAGTTCAGTTCAGTTCAGTTTGTTACACATTAGAATGGTTATTTTTGCTTTTCCATTGTCAAAAGTTGTAGATGGTACCAACAGAACCTTTCCATTTGGTCCTGTTTTTTTGTTACTCCTTTGTTGAGGTGCACACTGATCCGATACTAAAAGGTGGAGCCAGAAACACTACAGTCCATTGATTTCTCAAGAGATTATCTTCACTCTTGCTCTACAAGGTCTTGATGAACAAACCTTTTTTATAAAAAAAAAATATCCCATAGATTGCGACAGAGACTCTTAACACTCCAGCCTGTTCTTTCTCTATTTTGAAAATGTTGGTGCAAGACCCCATTCCATGGACAATTAATGAGGCGCAGACATTCTTCTGCATCGTTAGGGATGAGATAATACAGCGAGACCTAGATGGAGCAATGATGCTGCTATTACCATCCAGTAACAACTCTGCCTACATTTAAGAATACTGTCTGTGGCAGAAATGCAAAACAGATCTAGGGTTTAGGTACAACTCTGTATGTATGGGTTCTAAGGGTACTATACCTAAAGTTTTTGGTGGAAACAGAGCTTTGGCATGAATCACTACCTGCTTGGGCCACATTGGCAGCTCCCTCATCCCATCAAAGCACCTGCAGGCCATAATCTGGACTCCTCTGTCCTGTCACACATGAGGGCACTGTGGCCTTCCTTTGCGGTCCAAGATAAAATGTTTGGCTCTGGTATAAAGACTATGGAAGATCAGATGCCATCTTAGTGAATTAAAAAATAAGAACTACTTTGCCCAGTGGCAGCCCTTATGATTCATATGGTAAGCAGTTGACCACTATCAGTTTGATGGTCTTTTTGTTTGTTGGAGTTGAGAACAAAGTGTTTCTAAACAGACTGTAGGGGTTATTTCAGATGCATACAGATCCAAGGACATATCCATGATTTACTTCACCAGAGTGTTTTAACCTTGTTTGCTGGACTAAAGTACGCTGCTAAGCAACATATGTTACCTGGATGTTATAATGCACCTTTGGTTCTGGAGGGTCAAGAGTGCAACTCCTCATAGCGTGAAAACAACGCTTTAAATGTAGCTTTCAACCTGTTCCCAATTAGGTGCATGCTTGATTCCTCCTGACCTCACTGCTAATAGCCATGCTGTGTTAGGCGCTGCGGTTGGCAGCAGGGAAGAATGAAACAGAACAAGTGGTGCAGATGTAACACACTTCCATAAATTCTCCATCCCTCAGAACTTGGTGAGTGGGATATAAATAAGAACAACATTTAGAGTGGCAGGGGACATTAATGAACAGAACATTGGTGAAAACGTTTACGACCAGCATCATCTCTAGGTCTCACTTGATGTGGTACATTCATTTGGTACATGTGTGTGTTTAATCAACAATATCCTGAGATAGACATGACTTCTGGCAACCATCCAGACTTCATAAAACCACACTTTCATCTGTAACTGATTAGATATGATATGTAACTGATGGGAGATGCAACTCATACTACAAAGGACTTTACACCAGTCGCAGACAAGGGTTCACGTGTTAAGATTCATTCATCATTGGTCCGTCTTTGTGCATCCAGACGTTCTTCTCAAGACCTCTGTAGGAATAGAGGTTTTATCTTGGCTCATGTTCAAAGTCAGGTACAAGGTACTGGAATATGCCTTTTCAAAGGTGTTTTGATAGCACCAGGTGATTACACATGGAAGCATGTGCTAATGTATGTGCCTGCTACTGAGAGCAAGAAGAGTGTTGCTGTGTGTCTGTGTTCATCTGTGTGTGTGTTCCTGTCTCCACTGGTGTGTGCACTAGGCTTATGTGTGAGCATGCATATGGATGTGTTTCCGTTCTGTAGCTGCTTGTTGTTCTTGGCTGAGAGATCCCAGATGAGAAAAGCAGATAAATTTAAGGAAGTTGAGAAAATATCTTAGATTGAGCCTGCAAGAACAACAAACAGGGCAATGCTCCTTTTGTCAGTGTGGCAGCTGACATGAATTTGAGGTTTAACTGCTATTAATTTTACACCCTATGGTATGTCTAACAAACTAATGCTGCAAGTTAAGACCTAAAAGAGGTACTTTAAAAGACACAGATGCATGCAAATGTGCACAAATACTAGAAAGGTAAAGAGTGTTAATATCGCATTAGACTGCTGATAAGTCTGCTAAATTGCTAAATTGCAGTTACTGATTTTAACTGTTATCTTTACATGAAAAAGACACAGTAATCATCAGTGCAGCCTATGCCCAAGAAATTCAACCTTCCTCTTGAACATCCATACTAACAAACTTGCAAACCCACTCATTTATCCAGATGTATGCACAGTACAGGCAGCCCTCTCCACAGGGGAACTGAATGAAAAGTGAAACTCAATAAATACTCTCTCACATTGACAAAAGCAGTAATTTTACCTCGCTGAACACAGGAACTGTTGGTCTACCGCTGAACTAACTCTTAAAACACCAAGATCACACACATATTATCTGATCAAGGCAGCAGTAGACCAGCAGCTCCAGAGTCCAGTGAGGTAAAATTACAGTTTTTGTCAAAGTAGTCTGGTTTTGAAGAGAGTATTTATTAAGCTTCTCTTTCCACTGAGTTCCTCTACGAAAAGGGCTGTCTGTTTGGGAAGTACTGAGCATGCAATAGGATAATTGTGACTTGGATTACACTGCACGAGTTGTGTGAGAGTTTGGAAACTGATGTTTTGATATTGTATTGCTAGTGGTAAAGGTGGCCACCTAAAGCTTCAATTCATCAAGAACTGTCTGTGTTTTTGGATTCTTCGTTCATCAGAAGCATGCAACAAAAACTTTTCGCAACTTCACAAATTCAACATAACGTGATTGATATGCAAATTGTTATTTGGGGGGGATAAGTATTTCTTTAAGGCTGCAGTTTGCTAAAAAAAAAAAACTTGAAAAAAAAAATAAACTTGAACGGCGTCCAGCCACGTCGGTAGGCAAAAGTGTTTATAACTATTGCGAATGGCCACCAATTTTCAGATAGTCTCTCCTGGAGGGCATTCATAGTCTTGCACTGATTTTTATACACTAAAAGTAACAGAAATAGTTGTGTAAAGCATGAAAAAATAAATTGAAACAACCACTGTCACACACCTGGCCTATCATAGTGTGAAATGGATGTGAATGTCAGATTGTCAGTTTCGGAAAGTTACGTAAATTGTAGGTTTAGAGCTGTGTCAGAGTATACTGGTACCTTTTTGATACATGTAGAGGATTCTCACAATGATGACTGCCAGAGTGTAGCTCTATTTTTCACAATTAGCCAAAATGTGTGTAGCTCAAAAAAGCATATATATAAGCCAATCCAGCATCTCTGTTTTAAGATGAGACATGAGGTAGACTGACTTTTATTCAGCAGCTGAGTAACTTAAGGATGGATGGGGGGTATAATGTCGAAGAGTTGTGCAGAACCAGGGTAGAGTCAGATTACAGAGGGGGTGTGGGGTAGTAGTGATGCTGGGGGAGTTGCCCTCTCTCTGTTTTGGCTGGGAGGTCTCTTCACATCAGCTCCGAGATAGGCTTTGACTGAATGACAGCTCTGAAGCCCACATCAGGAAGAGGATTAACCGATGGGCTGGGGAACCTCAGAGGGATGGGGTCACATTAACCCAATCCTCCAACCCTCTCTTCATACTTTCTCGACCCCCTAATGTTCTCCTCCATCACCTATTGGCCCCCAATGATTTACCCCCAACTGGTCCAGCCTTCCACCTCCGCGTCTCCTCTTCACTTGACCCTTCTTTCTCCCAAACATAATTTACTCTGTCACCCTGACCTCCAAGCCCTCAGCCATTCCAAACTAACTACCACCCATGGATGCAGCCAAGATGTCAGTTGTCCTCTTGCTCAGTTTACCCCAGCTCAAGTGAAGGCCAGTGGCCTGACAGCGGGAGGTCAATCAGCCTCCTCAACCAGGACCTCCATCACTCTAGCCAACCCAATGGAAACATGTTGCAAGAAGAAGTAGCTTACTGTGTGGTCAACAAAAGCATTTTAGCAGCTGCACCAAGGCGATCAAACAGAGCACTTCACATTGGATTTGTGGCATGCCAAAACATCTGAGTGAACTTTGCTCTTTACTCCACCATGTCAAAGGCTATGTTTGTTGTCGACAGTGAGGGTGATGGGTCGTTATCTTAGCCACCAAACTCACATCATATAATCCTACAATTTTTGTTTGTTGAAGAATGCTGTATTGGTACTATGAAGTGAAACCCCACTGCATTTTACTTACTTGGTTTGAGTAGCGTCATGATTTGAAAGCAGAACCCAGAGCATAGTGATATAAAGGTTAATATCCATGTGCAAAAGTAAGAAAAAAGCAAACTATCTCTTTAGTGTTCTTTCTCTCAATGTTTTTTTTTTCTTCTTGTTATGTTTTTAAGAATTTGAGTTTTTGTGTTTTGTTCAAAACAGTTTTTAGGTAAATGCTTTGAAATAAATTCCAAAAGAAAAAGACTGGAACACACATACTAACTTGCTATAAAACTTATCTGACCATTTAACAGAGACAAGATCCCATATGCTCTCACAACAGAAAATAGTCAGCCAGTGCCACTGACCACTACCACTGGAATGCGACCGCAGCTAGTGAAATACACCACAGCAGTGAAACTACCTACAGTACATCAATAATCACTCAAGTGTGCCAAAACCCCCAAATAAAATACATCCCTACTGCAGACAGCCTTCCACAGACGCAGCCATTCAACCAGGAAGTTGTGTACGGACACTTTGTGGAACTTAGGTATCATCATTCCATCTTGCATAACATGCATACTCACCCTTTCGCCTCTTATCAAGCACTTTCCTTCTCATGTGAACCACGCTGACAGCACGATAGTGAGATGGCACAACACGCAGCGGTGCCATGTATAGCACAATCTTTATCGAGTCAGCACATTCCATGAAAGCAAAGCACTAAACTCTCACCACAGTGTGCAGATAATACCTTTAACAAGCCATCTGTTTGCCCTTGCTTCATGGAACATGGGAAAAAACAAATGTGGGCAACGACTGACCTGTGACTTAGGAAACAAATGTTGGGCAGTAGATTTGAAACTCCAGAAGCGGTGGTGGCTTGCTAGTGCTCCTAGGGGGGTTGAAAAGGATATCTGGCATCCTAAGAACATATTTTTGTGGATCATTTCCATAGATAAATAAACACCTTCTTACTGGCATGTCCAAAAACCCCTCATTACATCACACTGAAGCAGGAAGCTCAATGGTAATCACTCAGCAACTCTCAACTTATAAAAGACAAAGCTTTGATTGAAATCAATTGTTTCAATCTAAAGCATGTCCAATGTATTGTTATTTAAAGATTTACCAACTCAGGAATGTCAGGGAGGACATATTGAGTTTTACGCATGATGCTGAAACAGTCAGTCATACAAAAATATTCACCTACCCGGTCACTCACCTGTCTGTATATCGGCGGGTAGGTTCATTCAACATCAGACCATGTGGTGCATGGGTGAAGGGTGGTTGGCGCAATAGGCGGTAGCGTAGTGGCTGGCAGTGCCTACAAAGTATGCAGTCTGCCTTGGATGCCAAGAGGGTGGCATCAATCTCTAGGTGCTGCTCCATGGTAAAAAACTGTACCCCATACACCTCTTCCTCTATGTCCAGCTTCAGCGTCAGTGGGGTGTCACAGAAGACATTGCTGGGGCCCAATGAAATGTTGTTACCGCTGACAGTCAGTAGCAAGATGTTATGGATAGCTGGAAGTGCCGTTTCCTCGGGGCTGAAGAAGGTGACCCACACAGTCAGGGAGTCTGGTATAAGTGGGTAGGCGAACTCTAGCTGAAGCATGCAGCCCTGGAGAGGGCACTCCGACAGGCCGACAACACCTTGCTCATTCCCTGCATTTGGGCTCCAGGTGCGCACGCTTGGCTCACAGGCCTGCTCCACATCTGGAGGGCCTGTGAATTCAAGACAGATACAACAAAATGACATTAAACATAAATCAGACACAATAACCAAAAAGTTGCCTGACGAATTCCTATGTTAGGATTGTGAAATTATATAAAGACGTGTTGGGATGAACGCAAATATTTTAAGTTCCAGGTCCTTGAATTTACTCAAAGGATGCAAAAAAAATCATCTGAACAGGTAAATTAGTCATTTTTTCCTAAATTCTAAAGCTAATAGGTATTTTTTTTGAGTGCTGACAGATCAAGAATTTGCATCACTGATCTTTTTAGTGTATCAACGCTTCTTGCAACATCAAGGTAGAGGTGAAACTGAGAGTTCATTGTGAGTCCATCTGCAGAGGAGAGGCAGAGCTGAGGTGTGTACCTTCTGAGAGGGGCCTGCGCAGGGTTCTCACTTCAACACAGTCATTACAACCTCTAACAGTCACACTCCAGCCATATTTGGAGTCCACACACAGCTAACTCGCATTATCCCAAGTGACGTACATTAACATTCATCAAGCACTTTTAGAAGCCAGCAAGCAGCAGACACTATGTTCTCCCTCGATTTCCTTTTGTGCATTTCCAAGCTGGCAACCAACGAAGCCATTTGCTAACCTCATTTCTGGGCACCGTGCAAAATTCCAGTGTTTAATCAAGTGAGGACTGAATATGGTTTCCAAGCCACATTATCTCAACACATTTATTATTGTACTGTAAGTGTGTGTGTGGCCAGAGTGGAGGTGAATTAAAGAAAAAGAGAAAGAGAGACAGAGAGACAGAGAAAGAGAAAGAGAAAGAGAGGGAGGGAGAAAGACGGGGGGAGGTTGGGAGAGAATGAACTAAGATACTCCAAGAGCTTGGCTTTGCTCGGCTTATGTAGTCCTAGCTTTCTGGGTACATTTTCATTGAGTTTGCAAGGAAAGGAGCTGCAGCCACTGAAAATATTTTGTAATGTCAGCTGTTATGATGGGCCCTACTCCTGCTCTGGCACTGTTGCTAATGTGGTTTGAGATTTAAGAGGAGACAGAATAGGAGTGTCATCCACTGTGTAACCTGAGGCAACATAAACTGTATTTTAAAGATGCAAAGATATATCTGTGATTAGCAGAACGATCTGTGCAAGCTAAGGGTTTAAATCCAACTTCGAAACCACAATGATTTATATTTATATGCTTAGTTGTAGATGCCTTCAACATGTCATCAAAATTCACAATGAAAAGATAAATATGTAATTCCATATCAGTGTCTCCGTCTTCTAAAATTCACAGCAGCACACAGCTGCCCAAAAAAAATCTCGAAAGTGTTTGACCTATAATTCCCTATATACAGGGAGAGGTGGCCCCAAGGTGACGAAACCATCCAGACCTAAGTTTTGAATATGAGCCATTCATTCACTGTTGATTACCTGATCCCATCTGGGTATTAGTCTGGCAACAAAAACACCCATTCTAAGAAAAAATTAGTGAAATACATCAGACATCACTGCAGTAGAGTAACTGGTGCTAGGTTCAGCAAAAAACATTATCGCTGTTATCTCAAAGCTGTCCAGTGTGTCATGAACATAGGTTAAGGTCTGGGCAAATGTGACGAAATGGACATAAGTACACCACATTAGAATTTTGGGAATCAGTTTTGGTATCCTTCATGGAAAGGAAGCTCAGTGCTGTTTTCAGAGTACAATGACTACAACTGAATTGCGGATAATCAGGTGTCTGGTGAGCCTCCATGTCCCCTGACTGTTACGCATTAATGCGTAGACATGGGAGAGAAAAATAAGTAAATTACAAAGCTTGTAAGAAAGATTTTTCTCATTCAAAAGTTTTATATTCTGATAATTATCTCAGAAAAGATGGCAGGGGTTTTGTATAGCAAGTCTTACTGGGCCAGAGACCTTACTATGGCCAATTCATGCACAACCCAGGACTGTTCTTTGTGACTTGGGATATGATGGGAGCTGTGTATTTATCAGCCTTTATAATACTTTTCTCCCCCACAGACGCAAGAAATCAATCAATGCAGCTTTAATCACACCATAAAACTGGGGACGCTCACCTGAGAGTCTCTAAGTGGGCATTCAAACCAAAAACAGTCCTGTGTTTAAAAAAATGTAAGGTGCTGCCTTGTCTGGGATCATGTTGTTTCAGATGCCAGTGAAAAGATTAAACAGAAATCAGGTGGGCTACTTCAGTTAAAGCATGGGAATTCTTGGATCGAATAGGAGCCGATCCAGATCAACTGACCATAATAAAAAGTTGACCTGAACCCTTTCTGGTCCTGGGCCAGAACTTGGGCCCCATAGCGTTCTGGAGGGCCTGTAAAGACCTCTAGTTTGAAGGTTAGGTTTAAAGGCAGTACTACAAGACAAAATCTTAAAACTCTGGAAAGTAACTACAGTGACAATCATTTATCATTCATTGCAATGATTGCCAGGTAAAGTAGAAACATAGCACTCATGTTACAAAGTAATCTACCAGGACTGAGCGTGTGGAGGTATTTGCATGAGGGGGATTCATTATTTCATACAGCCCCAATATCGAACATGTAGCTTTATTTTTATCCTTGAAAGTTTTTTTTTCCTTTAAGGGTTAACATATTGGTTGGCAATGGGGTTGGCTGGGGTTACCTTTCTGCCACTTTTTAATTCAGCCCCCAATCAACAATTATCCAATCAACATCAGACATCTGGGAATTCTAAAACCAGCAACTGTGCTAGCCATTCAAGATTAACCTTTTTCATGCACAGTAAGAAAAGTTACTGATAGTGTGCTCTTCTGAAACAAGGATGATCAATGTTCGATACAACTTACAGAAAAATGACTAGTCGGCAGAGTATAACTCCAGGATAGATGCTGGTGCCTGCCCACTATCCAGCCATAATCCCTCTGCTCTGGAGAATCATACTGATCCACAAAAAGTCCAGAGAGCCGGATGAATAAACAGACAGGGATATGTCCGGGCATGCACGCTTTATGCTTTCTAAGAAGTGTCTGGCTCTGGCTCTCACTATCGATGACTCACTGTCACACACTGTTACACACTTCCTCACTCCAAAGGCAGACATCAACCCCCTCCAACCCTTTTGCCCTGACACACACACAAACAGAGAGACACTTCACAGACACACTTTATGAAGGCAACAGACACTCTACAGCCTGGGAATCAATGTCACATCACGTTGCATTCAGGGTATTTCAGAGGTTAATCCGTCATAGCTGTTGGCAGCTGGTATTTCTTTTCTCTTTTTTTTACACATGGAGCAGTTGATACAGGTGCTACTTTTAGGTACACATCACTACAGATTCTTTGGCCTGATTAAATAAAAAGAGGAGCTACCATATGGTGCTGTGACAAACTGATGAAAGGAGCCATGGGAAATCATTGAGTAGAAAGGTAAGGACCAGAAGTGGATGGTATCAAACTGCAAGAATATAAATTTGAAGATAAAAGTATCCTTGAATATTATCTTGCTTTTTAATGACAAGTGTACCAGAACAAACCAAATGATTACGAACAATTGTTGACTGTGGTTTACATGGTGCATTATGTCAACCCCTAGCGAGGTGAAACTGAGTCGCTTTTTGAAGGGAGCTTTGAAGGTAGCTTTCTCAAGCATGGCCAGTGTTGATCTTGGGAGGTAAAGGCACAACAATCTTTTTCTTTGATCAAGTGTTGGGCTTTAGTGTAGCCTCATGGTGTGAAATAGCAATGGATCAGAATGAGTGATACGTTAAACATAGAGATCACATCAACACGTCTGATTCTCCGACCCCCTTTACACTTTGCATTTAAATGCATTTTGGGTGATCAGTTTGCAATCGGATGGTGCTTGACCACATGGAGGTACAGGTATAAATGCACCCAAAAGTCACTGACAATGGATTGTGATCTGATCGGCCAAACCATCTCCACAGGTGGTCAGGGACGGATTGTGACCACATTGACCACAAGTGCAATTGCAGTTCCATTTTCAATCCACATACAACCAACTAAGTGGGCGGATATACATAATTGCACGCGATTGTTCCAAAACAGGTAGACACGGCTTTCCCTCGATGGTTGGAATATGGGCCCCAAGCTTCGCTGGAGCTGCAGGGCATTCTTCATGGACCAGAGTCAAAACAAGACCAGTGTCTACTTTCAAATTGGTCCAATGAAAGTATACCAATGAAACACAGCAAATCATATCATAACTGTGCTGTTTATTAAGCAATGGGTAATCAAAGGTTTGGCCGATGGCTACAACCGTTTGGGTTTTTTGAGCTGGACAGAGCGATCAAATCTCAATCGGATCTCACATATTAATAGTGGGTGTAACTGTATTAAGGTTGAATAATATCTAGATACAATCTGGATACGAGACGCATCTCAATCAAAAGTGTAAAGGGGATCTCTGTCACAAATTTATCTGTTCAAAATCAGGGGTACTTTGTCGCATATCCAAAGGAATTAGATGATTAATGAGACGGGTAAGAACAGTTCTACTGCTACCAGGAAGTACACAATAAAATAATGTGGTTATGATTGTTGAAACTAATGGATGAGCCAAATGGTTTAAAGTGCATTCTGAGAGAATGTGGCTACATGATGGCAATATGTATTACATGAGATTTACTAAAAAAAATCTGACTTTATGATGTATGTCACACATTATGTAACAATTACACATATTTTGTTCATATCAGTTAGTTAACCATGTTCGGATTGCAAAGCGTGGCAGACAAACCCTGACACACATATGCTTGCTGTTAAGGCTTATTGAGTAAATCCATACATATTTACACACAAGCAAACATTTTGTACATTCCATGTATTGCAAATGTGAAGAGTGTTATTTTGTAAGCGCAGTTCCATGCATACATACAAAATAACAGGAATGTGTATTCACATAGAGCTACGCACACAGACATTCCCACACACATATGTTGGCGAACATACACATCCTGGACCTTTCACTTCCATTCATGCACACTGCTGTTTTCAATCAACCCAGGATCCTCCCTTGTGAATGTCACTAACCACATGCAATTCTCCTAACTATCTTGGGTGGTTTCCACCCCACCCAACCTCTCTTACCCCCTCCCTGAATCCATATCCATGTGTGTGTTTTTGCCTTTTTTTCATTCTTGCTTTTTTTCCTCCAGCCATATTTCTCCCGGGCATAGAGTAGTAAAGATTTATGAGAGGTACTCTGGCTCTCTCTGACCACGCCAGTGTTTCCTAGTCAAGTACTGTGAGGACACAGCAAGTCCTTAAATAACAGGTGCCATGTGCATGCATTAATGCTGATGAATGAACACATGCACAGTCAGAGTGTGTGTTAACACACTTATCTTCCAATATAAGGAAGTTATGCCAATAGTTAATATGCCAATACTTTACAGTATCTGAGAGTCAGTAGTTTGCCAGAGTTTCTGTTGGAAGTTAGTAACTGCTGGACACATATGCACCATCACAGCAGGAAACAGCAGCTGTAGTATCCAGTGAGAAGCTGGCCCAAGCAGAGGTTACAGGGAATGGGGAGCTGCCACAAACAGGGACCCCTTCCAAGAGGGAAAATAGAGTACAGTTTACACACACAGCATGTTAGACAAGCCCAGACTTGCCTCTGGTACATACACTATAGCCAGTGTGAAGGCAAGGTTCAGTGACTTTAGAATCTATAGACTCTAGAGAATCTACACACACACACACACACACACACACACACACACACAGAAATTCATTCAGACAAAGCGACAAAACATTTTTTACTGCATCATTTGGTCGTATTTGTCATTGTGTCTGTCCGCAGCCAGATCTGACCGAAACAATATCAACTGCCGCAATGTTTTTCCTCTTGTTTTCAATGTGTGTGTTACTTAGATTTTACATGATCATAGTCAGGGTCACCCTGAACAGGATTAGACTGAAAACTGCAAAGAACTCTGATGGTAAACATTTATTTATTCAAATAATGCGTTTAAAATTTAGGACATTTTCATGTGTGGCTATAACTTTCCCTTTACAGTGATGTATGGGGAAAATACTTATGGTCACAGTCAGCCAACTCTTTTATCAAATTTGCTGATAATTTCATTTGTACCGGTACCGTACAGCACCAACGGACGCACATCAAAATCCAAGCGGGGGCTGTCTTAACCATGTTTTACACAATACTGCTGTCGTGCTGTGCTGCTGTATTTTGTCTGTCTGTGTGCTGTTAGTGTCCTGATTTTATCTAGCAACCATTACCACTGAGCCCATCACAAATATAGAAATAGATGGTAAGAAGCAACAACATGGCAATGAGCAGACGACACCATTACCCACATTACACATCGCATTTATTCATGGGTATTGGCACAATATATACAGGTTAGTACAACAGATGGACAGATGCTAACACCTTTGTGTGTGTGTGTGTGTGTGTGTGTGTGTGTGTGTGTGTGTGTGACTAGCTTAGGATAAATGTTACTTTTTTTATTATGTTTTTGTTATGCCATCACTGGTACTAATCACAGTGGAAGCACCAGGAAGATAAGAAGGATGGCTGTAAGGACCAGTGTAAGGACCAGTGTAAGTCCGAAATGTTATCAGACCAAATGAATGAACTACTGATAGTGAAATGGGTCATTTTGCTGCGGTTGTAGTCACAATGTGAAATAGACTTAAAAGTCCAGCACACTTCCCGGGGGCCTGTACTGCACACATTGTAGACAGACAGGTGGTACTTTCTCAGAGTCAAGGGAAATGGCTGACTGGCTGAAAGACTACGTCATCAAATCCAGCCAAAGGACTGTTCCACTGTCAAGGATCCTTCGAATTCTACCAAGGATGGAGTCCTTCCTTCAGAGAATTTTCAAGGATGCATGTGTGTACGCTCAGTGGGCATGCAGTACCCACAGTTCTTTGTGCAGGGTTTGCCAGAATTGAAGGTGGCGCCTCTTCAATGACGCACACCTGGGCACTTGCTAGCCTGTTCTAACGTTCGTTGACCGAATGCTAGGAGGGAGTTTTGCCTAGCCTCTGTAGGATACGACTTGGAAGCATTCGTCCTACCAAGGAAGCATTCTTGACTTTAAGAAGCAACTGTTAATTGGCTAGCCTAACAATATTAATGCAACAAACAACCCATAATGCAACACGCTCTTAAAGCAACAGGTTTCAGAAAAAAATGTCCTAAACGCTAACCTGGAAATCCAGATGCCCCGCCCCTAGCAAATTCAAATTTGCACTACACAGGGATCTGGCCCCGATGAGCAGAGCCCGCTGAATCACCACTCAGACCAATCAGATCAGTCTATCTGACAGAGGCGGGCTCTGGGCGGGCGTAACATGATGAGGACAGCGCTGCGCTGTAAGAGTCTAAAAGTAAACAGCCAAGATGGCAGCTGCCGAAGGACCGCGTCCATTCAGTTTAACTTTGGAAGAAACGCTAAGCCAACTACACTTATCTTTTTCCTTGAGAGAGGAACAGAAGACTGCCCTAGAAGCCTTCGTTTCCAGGAAGGACATTTTTGCTGTTTTGCCGACAGGATACGGCAAAAGCAGATTATATCAGTTAGCCCCACCGGTTAGCAAACAAATGGGGCTTAGTGCAATGAATACGTCGCCTTGTTTTTTGCTCCGATTGGCAATCGTGCTACCCAATTGCATGCGGCGGCATTTAATATGCCTCAGTTAGTGCCGCCCCTTGGGTAGGAAGGGTGTATCGGTGAGGGCCAGACTCAAAATCTTTATAGATTTGAGTCTGGATTTCCAGGCTACCTAAACGCTGCTACACCTGAGAGATTTGAAGAATACAACCTTGCAGAGCATGGTGTCTAATGTAACTACTTGGGGTTTTTCC
The DNA here is from genome assembly GCF_006386435.1 of Epinephelus moara. Classification (NCBI taxonomy): domain Eukaryota; kingdom Metazoa; phylum Chordata; class Actinopteri; order Perciformes; family Serranidae; genus Epinephelus; species Epinephelus moara. The sequence goes on along the minus strand of NC_065514.1, from coordinate 22,566,806 downwards.
AATACATTTATTAACAGGTTTATTAGACAGTGTATAATATGGGAGAACAACATAATGCACACACAGCTGCACATAATCACATGCATAATATCCAGTATTACTGATGCTGCCACTACTAGCACCAGAGTGATCAGAGTTGCACAGAAGGGAAAACTATTTTTATAACTTAACTACCTTGGTCCCTAACTCAAATTTAAAAAAAGGGGAATTACAGCTGATCTTTAACCTTAGTTTTGGGCCTGAGCCCTCATATGGGAATTGTGGTACCATACAGCACCATCCATTGGGGAGCGACCTCCTTGATCCTTCCATGTTGTCCCACGGCCCAAGTGTCAAGAATCCAGTGAGTCATTTGCATGTTTTGAGGTTGAGTCAGTCACCAAATATTTTGCATGTCCGTATATTGACTCACAAAATAAACAAAAGGCAAACCTCAAATCACGTTATCGTACTGTATGCTGTGGGTGAAAGGTGAATATGGCTTTGCTTTTAAATTAGCTTATAGTAGGAACAGCTCATTATAATCAAGGAAATAGCAGGTTCAGTGCAGAGTAAGGGATGAGGAAGAAAACATGTTTGTTTTAATTATGATAAGCATACTACACTTGAGCCACACCTGTCCAATTAGTGCATCAACAACAACCATGCAATGACAGTGTTCACTCCCATGAAACCTACCAACCACTAAGTATAGTCAATAGTATCGTACTGTACCTTCAGCCTCTCGTGGGGACCAGTGTCCAGATGGGGCACACGGTCGTGGGGACGAGGAGTTGGAGGCATACTGCAGTAGAACTCTCCCCTCAGTGCATTTATCACACACTGATCCCACTTCTCTAGGAAACCAACAGACAGACACAGCAGCCAACTTAGATACAGGCCAAAAACACATCATTTATACAGTATATAAAGATACGGTCTTGACAATAAGGTCAAATGATCGGAGTTTAACAAAGTTTTAAGATGGTGCTTCTAATTATTTGGCTCACCTATGGGTGTTTTAGTCTTTAAAAAAATAATTAAACATTTAATTATACTATTTGCCTTATTAAGTCAAACAAAAATTTATAGCAAAATCAACCTCTATCACCTTTATTACCATACACACCCACATCTGTTTGGCAACCTATGTAGCTCATTTCACCTGTCGTAAAAGTGTCCAGAAATCGGAGGAAACCATTCTAGGGTGATGGAATTATGATGCTGCTCGACCACTTGGGGTGGCATTGGCACTGGCGGAGGTTTGGAGGCAGGTTGCCAGGTCTGGTAGATGAGATCCAGGTAGCAGTGCATCCTAGCCACCTGGTTCAGGGTGAAGGAGTCCGTGCAGGCATCGTCTGCAGGTAACGGAGGTAGGTGGTCAGTGTGAGGGGTGCGGATTTTGGATTGAACAGTGACAGGAGAAGGATGTAAATCAATTCCATGAAGAAATTCAACCACCTGTTTGTGTTTTTCCATTTAACTATGACAACAAAAAAACGTTTCAACTTTTGCCCGAGTGACATGAAAGGATGTGCCCCCCGCTGTGTTTTTCCCATGAAACGTCCCCGCTAAATTCCACACCTTTCTCAGTGTGCACACAGACTCAACAAATTCCTCTACGGTGATCTCTGTGTGTCAGTTTCATGTGAGAGGTATAACTGTAGCGTTTTGCCCCGGATAAAAAACACATGCGGAGGCTCCGTCTCACCTGCATAACTCATGTAGTTGTTAAACGGTGTGTGTGTGAAATGCCGACAGCCACAGGTTTCATTGCCGGGTTCAGGATCGTGGCAGCCTTTGTATTTGGGAGTGGGGTTGGTGTCGGCACACAGATCTCCAGTCTCCATTGAGGGCTCAGTCTCCAAACACGCGTCATTGCACGACTCGATCTCTGATATACCTCGAAACACGTGGTAAAGCCCGAGACTGTGTCCGATTTCATGGACCATCGTGTCAGTGTGGCCAAATGTTCCGTAGAAGGAGGGGTTCAGCACAATCCCACCTGAAAAAATACAAACACATGAAGTAAACAGTACAGACACTCAAGTGAGTGTGCACACACAACAGCCTCCTCCTAGTGTAGTGTAAAGTAATTGTGGAAGTGGAGTAAAATTCAGACAATGCATAATTAATGGGCCTCTTCAGCTTCATTATCACCTTCTTCCCTGTTAGAGCTGTGATGAAGAGAGAAACTGCTTGGGGCTTGAACTGTAATTACTCAAATCAACAATCTGGGCTGCCAAAGAGGGGATGTGTGTGCACGTGAGTGTGCATGCATGCATGTATGTGTTGTTGTTTGTCCTCTACCCAAATGTGTGAGGGCCTCTTTGTCCCAGGGCCAAGTGGCAACCCCAGCCAGATCTTCATCAGAAGAATTGGCAAAGAAGACATTCAGGTGAGTCGAGCCATCCAAATGCAGAATCTCTTTCAGCTCTTTCACATCCAAATAGGCTCTGGAAAATGAAAAACAAGTAAAAAAAAAAGAAAGAAAAAAAAAGAGTATTTCAAATTAAGTTAATGGCCCTACAATGAGGGGGAGTCTCTTCCAAGTGAAGGCAGACTTCACCAAGGCAAACTTGTACAAATAACAACAGTGTTCCTGGCCAAAAAGAGCTTACGTAGTGCTATCTTTCAGGATGACAGCTCAGAATGAGGTCCCTGTTGACTTTCTTTAAAGTCTTTTGGCAACAGCAATGGCCCTTAAACCAATAGAATGAGGGCTGAATGGGAATAATTGACCCCGTGAGGTTGAAACCAGTTGGCATTTCTTAAACAATATCCCCCAAATAAATAATATAACTCCTCTCTTTGCTCTGCCTGAGAAGAACATTTTCACTTGGACATGGCCAACAGATTTTGGGTAATTTTGTTGAGAAATCCTGGCACAGTGATTGTGCACCTGCAGTGCGGTTATGAATGGTGTCAGATAAGGATAAATAACTGTGATCCGGCTGGTATTAATTTTGACCAATCAAATCATTTCTTCTCTTTCCATTCAATTTCATTGCAGTCCGTCCTCATTTACACTTGTGTAATAAAAAGGGGGATTACACATCATGTTGTTGATGTTGTCTGGGAAGTGCAAGAGGCAAATAAACAGTACAATTACCCCAAATATGTAACTATGGGCGTATAACGCTTTTAGAGTTCTCATTTGTGGAGATACCAAATTCCATGCTGCGATGTTTTTGTGTGCATGATGATGTCAGATGTTTTATGTTGTAAGACAGTGAATCATGCAGTAACCAATACAATACTTTTGTTTTTACAATAGTTTGTGTGTCTGTGACAATCCTCTTGAGTGCACTTCGTTTCGACATACAGTAAGATGATGTCATGGCAAGGACCAAAAAGGAGCTGGTGGGAAAAAATCCATTTTACCAGTGGGACTAAAAATAATATGAGATTTTTGGACATTTTTGTAAAATTGCTTAATGTTTTTTTCATGGTCTTACTGGCTGCACTGCAGTAAAATGACACGTTTTTTTTATTCGAATGGACTCCGGTGTGACATTAACAGAGAATGACTACTGCTTGGCTGTCTTATATGCATTTGATATCACATATTCAAATCTTCAAACCGACCCTAAATATGCACAATATTGTATTATATATGAGGAGGTGCTAGCGTGGCCATGCAACAAAGCTACTTTGTCCCAGCAGCAACACCATTTCTGTTTGTTTCTTTATTTGGGTTGCATCTACGGCACAAAAGGTGTTTAAACATTGTTTTTCTGAAAGCATCTCAGATCAGTCTGACTCATTCAAGTACGCCTGACGCTTCAGTTAATTGTTGTCTATCAATGACACAATGTTTTTTCGGCCCTGGGGATACTAACGGCAGCACTAATGACTGCAATCATTCAACACAACGAGATATCTTTCCAGCAGTGAAACTGTCATTCATTTTATGAACACATCAAACAAGTGTTTCTCTATGAGCCTGGCTGGTGGTCCTGGCAAATAGCATCAACAAGCTCAGTCATCTCTTTGAAGAGTCAATAATCTGTTGCATATGCTGAAGTGATAGTTTATTCTTTTTCTTTCAGCTTTAAAAGGCTTTGGAAATAGAAACGCAATGGATATGAAAACAGGGCTTAATCAGAAACAAAACATGACACTGGTCCTACTATCACAAATTAGATCCTCTTCAAATGTTTTGACCTAGTTTGTGTGACCCACTTGCCCGCCTCATGTTTTGTACTCTAATTTTGTATGTGCTTAGATCATTAAGTGCAATAAAACAGAACTTTACTGCCCCCATACAGTTTCGTCACAGCAGAAGAGTACACAGAGTGATTTCACTGTTCCTTTTCTTTGCTTTAATGTGTCTAACTTGTAAAATAACACACTGTAATCTCTAAACTTCACACTGTTGGCACGCTTTTGTGAATGGTACCCCATGTCTTTAATAGTTCATAAGTTATGGCAATATAAAAATGAGATAAAGAATAGGAATGGCACTTTGTGTGCCATCAGTGACAATGGTCATATCTGAGTTGCTACAGTTATTTTGCAATGTTAATTTGCACTTATACCATATGAACTTAACATCTAGATACCTTATGGTACATTTGGAAATTAATCTTAAATAGACGCCATGTCAATAGTACAATAATCCTTTTCCATTATACTTTCAACATACAGTACATGCAATTTTATTTTGTGCTATCATTTTGTAAGAGTAAATATCGTGCTTTTTTTTTAAAGAGCACATCACATTTGTCCCACTTAGGTGAACTCAGGTAAATATAAGGATAAAAGCAAAAATTTCAAAGACTCATACCTTTGTGAAGTGCAGAATCCTGGAGTGTGCTATTTATATTTGCTCTCCCACTCAACAGCTGACTCAAAATAAAAGTATATTTACACTATGTATTGAAATGCTGTAAAGTCATAATGTGGGTGTACAGTTCCACTGAAAGACACTTGATTTGATTTCTTTTGTGTACAAGCTGACAGCACTGACTCACTGACAGTATAGTCTACACATTGTTCTGTCATTTAAAGGGATTCTTTGCTGATTTTCAACCAGCTTTGTATGTATGTGTAAATGAACTGTGGTAAACTTCGCTCCATCATACCAGCACCCAGATCTTCCTGTTCATCTCCCAGCTAAAATCAGATGGATTTTGCGTCATCCAGCAGATTTTTGCTGGCTCTAGGGCTGTTGCTCGAAATACAGATTGTACTTCTGCATTTTCGTGCCCGCCACCACAGACACAAAGAGTTAAGAACCAGATGGTGAGATCTCTCCCTCTTTCAAACTTAAACTAAACTTGGATCAAACTGTAAACTATGCAGCACTGATCAAATATAAACCAATATTCTGTCACTGTATTGCCTATTTCTCAGCTAAAATGTCTTCAGAGACATATTTTAGTGCACTGTTTGGCTGTAATATGAGAATTTGTGAACGAGAAGCGGCTTCCTGTTTCCTGGAGGCTGAAAATACTGAGATCAAATGGTAAAACTGAGCAATATTGATCAAATAGGAACTTAGATTCTGTCACTACGTTCCTGTTTCTCCACTGAAATGTTTTCAGAAACATATTTTAGCGTTAATTGTAAATCACATCGTTCATTACCTGTCAGCCGCCATATTGTTACCAGTGGATTAACAACCAAGCTCGCATTACCTCACCCACCAGCAGGAGCGTTTATTGGTCTGATGCAGCAGTGCATTCTGGTAGTTGTAGGTTTCCTACCTCTTGAGCAAAAGCAAATGCCACAGCCCTTTTCCCTTCGTTTTCTCTGGTCATGTAGCACCAATTTCAAAAGTATTTAGCAGCCTAGTTTTATGAAAAGACCATCTTTCCAGCAGTGAAGTACTTCTTAAACTATTCTCTAAAAAAACTGCATTCAGCGAGACCTACTGACATGCAACACAACTTAGCCTATGATTAATGGCTCTGTGATAACAAAAGCAATAACCACAAAAAAGCAGCTCAAAGTGGAAGAGATCTAATTTGACATCTTGGGATTTCAGCTAAATATAGTGGAGCATCTGGTTGCCAAAAGACATGCAACTGTGTGAGTGGTACCACATCAGGCTCAGTGTTAAGCCTGGCCGGTTTTCATTCAATATATAAGAGAAATTTCAGTCACTGCCTCTGTTATTTTATTAGATCATTAGACCATTTTATTTGGCGTCTACTCAAATGCTGAACTACATTATAAGACCTGCAGAATCTATTTGTACTCAGCATTTTTTAAAATTCATTAAATAAGCCTTAAAAAGGCAGCCAGCTGCGCCAATGTTTTCTTTTTTTTTTTGTTCTTTGGCTAATAGGTGTTTGTTTCAAGAGCAAACGTCTGCATAAAATATTAAAATATGAGTGAAAAACCAAGCTGTCTCATTGCGTATGTTCAATGTAGCTTAAAGGAAGCAATTTAAAAGTAACACTGGGGTTTGGCGATGTTCTGGAAAAATTTACACCAGTGAGCTAATTCCCCGCTGTGCGACAAGCCAGCTAAGGTTACCACCGATGTACATTTCATATGCAGCTACATGAAATGTTTTATAACATCTCTACAACCTTTTTTTGGAGGAGTCTCTCTGCCTCAAATCACAAGTTGGACAGGGAGCTGCTTAGTGAAGACGCAGCGCTCCCTCAAAACAGACGTTTTGAATAAAGGATTCAGCGTAGCAAATGCTTTCTTCAAGCCTACGCGAAAGCAAGTGGGGGCACTGACTGGGGCCAGGTCTAAGGAGAGAGGGTGAGAGAGAACAGATGATATAAGGTCCCTCTTCCTAATAATTTCAGGAATTTCATTATTTCCTTAGAAAATATTTGTCCAGATTTTTTGGACATCCATGGGGGGGGTGGGGGGGTGGGGGGTGGGGGGGTTTGGGGTGGTGGGCGGTCAAGGGGTTCGATGCTGAAATGATCGAGTCAGCGATGAATAAGAGCAGCAGTTCTACTGTAGGGTCAGAAATGTACTAATCTGAGATCGATTATTCTGACACTCCTGGCCCTGTTACAAAAACACAATGTGCATCACATGCTGGATTGATGAACAAGGGGACTTTCAGGGCAAAAACACACAGTCTGAGAATAATCGATTGGAAAAAAAAGGCACTTTATGTGTGCATTTGCATACATGTGCGCATGTTTAGTGCTGGTAAAGATTTGGTTGAAGCTTAGCTCGGCTGCCACTGTAGGAAGTCCCGATGATTTCATCATGAGTGTGTTTGTCGTCAGAGCAGTTTGGGCCTTTCAAACACCCTCTTTCTATCTGTCCATCCACATCTTACTCAAACCTCCTCGCCTTCCCCGCCCCCGGTGTTTTTTCTCTCTTTCACACACACACACACACACACCCCTCAACTATTTCCCCATCCCATAGCCCCTGTTCCCCTCTCTTGCCTCCCATCATACATTTTTTCAGCCGAGATGAGCCACTTGGGAAAGACAGGATTTTCCATGCATTTAACCACACCACTTTTCAGACATGTCCTGGGAAAAAAACTTTTAAAGACTTACAAAGGAAGAGAATGAGAGAGAGAGAAAAATTGAGGGAGGGAGAGAAAGGTAAGGTGAGTGCAGAAAATGGAGCTTTGCTAAATTCAAGCATCACTGCAGGGCATCTGTTGTAAGGAGATCCAGGGGTGCACGAGGCAGCTCAAACTGCCGTGTTAATGCTTTTATATCTGATACATATTAAATAGGGGATTATGACCTCATCCATTTACACCCATATATAATTCGTATAAGCCCATAAATTTGCCTTGTATACATATGTCTGGGGCAGCATAGTGTGAAAGCAAGGGTGAGCTGGCATGGCGATGACGCTCTCACGGCCAAGAACACTTTTAAAATTGGAGGGGGCCCTCAGCTCCCCTGTCATCGAGTCGGTCAACACCACAGCCCCTAAACCCATCATTCATCTCTGCCTTTATTACTATACTTGCACTCTCCTCTTTAACCTTCCAACTTACTCCGTTGATTATTTTTTCCCCTTCCAAGGAAGACACATGCATAGGAACTGTGTCTGTGCTCAGATTCCAGAGATCCTGCTGTCAAAAAGCAGGATTTGGAGACATATGGAACAGACGATGGGAAGGTCCAAATGCTCCCAAGTTCTCACAGTTCCTATCTGAGAAGAATAGAAGCTCTTAATCAAGTACGAGGATATATACCCTTGGTGCCGTCCTTGAACCACAATGACCCCACCAAGGCATTATCAACTGAATTCCCCAGTGTGTCATATTTTCAAAAGACCACCTACAGTATCTGGCTACATATTATCCCATTGTAGCCAGATGCAACTCCCCTGTCTGCCCAGCGGCCCAAGTAAAGCCTCCCCTTTCTCCAATTTCCCCTCAGTCCCCTAGTTGAGCAGAAAGACGTCTCTCAGGCCCCATGCGAGCACAGGTGAAACCTCGGCAACAGGTGCTTTTATAAGTATGCTATGGCTTTAAAGGGGAAGTGCAAACTCCTGGTATTTACGCCCAAGCACTCCATTATGTTTTATGGGACGGGGGCTTAAGGTTTAGACGACCAACTGTAAAACACCCAAGTCAAGGGCCATGGAGATTAGCTCCCCACTCTGAGCTAGAATACAGCAGGGAGAGGGAGTGAAGGAAAGAGGAAGGGTGGTCCATCCATTAACCTGCCACAGTGAGAGGTATTGACTCAGGAGGGGGAGAGAGACAGAGGCCAGGGGAAAACAGATGACCTGTTAGCCTCCGATAAAGCCAGGCCAGAACTTCATTTCCCAAAAACATATTGAGGCCAAAATGGTCCTAATATCCATCTTGCAAAGTTTGTGTATCAATCTTACTTTAGTTCGGGAGGTGTTTCCAAAAAACATTTTAATTTCGGGTGCTCACAAAACCTTCCAAATCTGATGAGTTTTGATATTATGGGATTGATCTTCTGTCAAGTTGCTTAGATATTACATTGATCTTTCATTCACAGTCAAAAACACACAGTGGCACCCCCATGGGGGGACCAGGGCCACTCTGATACAATTGCTGGCCCTTTAACTGGCCCCTTGTGGCAAAAATGACTGGAGGCTGATATTGCTGTCTTTATAGACGTATTTCACTGCTGGAGAGATTGTTATTTTTATAGAACTGGGCTGTCTAAGCAGTATACAGTTGCAAACAGTTTTGATATATGTGCTACAAGATCAGAGAAAACAGAAAGGGCTGTGACATTTGTTTTTGCTCAAGAAGTAGAAAACATACAACTCCCAGAATGCATTGCATCACATCACATCAGACCAATAAACGCTCCTGTTGGTGGGGGATGTACTGCAAGCTCGGCTGGCTTTTGTGCAGGAAACAATATGGCGGCCTGCTGGTCTATCTAGAATTACAGTTAAACAGTAAGCTAAATTTGTTTCCAGAAACATTTGAGGCAAGAAATAAGCAACACAGTGACAGAAACTAAGTTCCTATTTGATCAGTAATGCTTGGTTTTACCATTTGATCTCAGTATTTTCAGCCTCTGTTTTTACAGTAAAGGAAATAGTATGGCACCCACTTCCTGTCCACAGACTCTCTTAACACAGCCAAACAGTGCACTTAAATATGGTTCTGAAGACATTTTAGGCAAGAAATATGCAATGCAATGATAGAACCTAGGTTTATATTTTAGAATCTTGGTTTATATAGCACTACCTAGTTTACAGTCTGATCCGAGTGTGGTCTTGGGGTGGGGATTCTCTCTATATATCCCCTTCTATACTCTTTGTGTACATGGTCGCGGGCATGCAAAAAATGAGAAAGCACGATCTGTGGTTTGAGGAACGGCCCTAGAGCCAGCTCAATCCGTTGGATGATGTAAATGCATCATTCATCTGATTTGAGCTGAGAGAGTAGCAGGGAGATCTGGCTGCTGGTAAGATGAAGGGAAGTTCACCACAGTTCAGTTCCATATAGTACCCATGCTGCTATGAAAATTAAAAATTGGTGAAGTATCCCTTTAAGAGGCTGTGGGGCACTCATTTTACAGCTAGCAGGCTAGTGGTATCTTGTGAAACTAGACAGCAAAAGACATCCATTGGCGCCAACCATGTCAGCATAGCTTGTTAGAAAGGGGAGTAAATACTGCTCCACAGTTAGGCTAAATTTGGCAAGGATATTGGCATGGCCATTTTAAAGGGGTCTCTCAAACTCTCACCTCAATATATCATAATGAAAATGGGTTCTACGTGTACCCAAAAGTCTCCCCAAAACTTGAGAAGGCTTGTTTCCAGTAAATGTTTTGCTGCCTACGATCAATGTACTCCTTCAAATTAAAACAAAATATTTGTATTCTTAAAGGGATAGTGCACCCAAAAATGAAAATTAAGCCATTATCTACTCACCCATATGCCGAGGGAGGCTCAGGTGAAGTTTTAGAGTCCTCACATCCCTTGCGGAGATCCAAGGGGAGAGGGGGTAGCAACACAACTCCTAATGGAGGCTTACGGCGCCCTAGATTCAAACGTCCAAAAACACATAACTGAAACCACAAAATATCTACAGGCTACAGTGAGGCTAAAAACAGAGTTCAAATGATGTTTTTCCAAACAACTTTTTATGTCGGGGCTTCAGGACACTTGAATCACTACGTACGAGCAGTATGGAGATATTTTGTGGTTTCAGTTATGTGTTTTTGGACGTTTTAATCTGGGGCGCCGTCAGCCTGCATTAGGTGAGTTGTGTTGCTACCCCCTCTCCCCTTGGATCTCTGCAAGGGATGTTAGGACTCTAAAACTTCACCTGAGCCTCCCTCGGCATATGGGTGAGTAGATAATGGCTTAATTTTCATTTTTGGGTGCACTATCCCTTTAAAGAAAAGGACAACCAGCCTATTTGAAGAACAATGAAATACCTAACACATGTATAAACAGATACATCACATATTAAAACAGGATTGTTGTGGAATTCAAAATGTTAATGGTACCAGTATTGGCCTATGCACATCAGATAATTAGTCATATTAACTGTAAAATGAGAAAGCAAAATATATCAGTATACTATTCCTAAACTCTGACATTGACATGATTTTTACTAGCCTATACTTTGACAGCATAATCGAATTCCTGAAATTCAGCAATGGCTTTTGGTTTTGTGCCACCCCAAGATTTTTTAGTGGCTCCATCGAGCCACCCCAGTGAAAAATTTCTGGGGGCACCACTGCACAACTATCAGCAGCTCAAACAACTGTTTCAGAGTACCATTTGTTTTCTGTCTTTCTGCACATGTAATGTATATTCACAGTGTATAAATTACAGCCACAATTTCAAATGTCCCTCGCTTCAGACATAAGAATGTTCCGCCTTAAAATAAATGCTGTCAGATAACATCAAATACCACCAAAACCATAAGAAGTGTCAAAACCATGGGCTGTGAAAACAATGCAAAATATTTCCCTCAGCCAATGTGAAGGGAGGGAGAGGGGGGATTATTATCAATGGTATTTTCAGAGGGGAGACTGTTGCAGGACCACAGAGCTGCCTGTGTCCTGTGTTAGCCAGATTTTTGAAAACACTACACGTAAGTGGTAACAGGCGCAAACGCTGCAAAAATAAATGCAGGACCTCACAACCATTGTTCCCCCTGCATACGCGGTACATTGTTCATCCAGAATTCCATAATTAAGGAGGAATGTCAAACTGTTTGTAGTGCAGCTCTCTGCAAGTCTCTCCAGACATACCATAATCAAAGCAAAATAAGCAACCACTTGGGGAGATTATATCTATTTTTTAGACAGAGAATTCTCTTGTCCTCTTTCTGTCTCTTCTCTCTCTTGCTGGTATCCTTCGTTTCACGATCCCATCTTTTAAACGCCCGCAGGGAGGTTTCAACATTGCAACGGCAAGCGTTTTGCCAATGGCTGATGTCTAAATGAAGTAGTTTGCCTGCCACTTGATGAATGAGCTTCTAATGATGACTAAGCTGGAAGGGATGTGATGGGAATTGAGAGATGGAAGCAACGGCAAACCCACCTGCTTTCCCCCTCTCATGTTGTTAATTAGATGTCATTATTTAGCTATTTTGCGGTCACTTTAAACAACCGGATTGTGCCAAACAGACAATGCTTCCAGCTTAACTATGATTGAAAACAGCCCGGTTTCCCTGATTCATGCTATCAGAAAGACCCAAACAATCCCACACACTAGGTCTACTCGTTTTTCCTCCCTTTTGCTTGTCCCCACATGACAGTGGCAAGAAGAAATCCTGACAAACATCGGAATCTCGTTCATTTTTGTCTCTTTTTCTGGCGTACCCATAAAGACCCCCTGCACTGTCCACAAAAATGTCTCAGTCTACTGTGCTGAGTTTCAGTGTACCAAGAAACAAACAATCCTGCTATTGGAGGTCTGGCACAAACCTTATTACAGCAAATCCAGAATTCCAGAGATGTATTCTCCTTGCCAGCTTTACTCATCATCTAAAAGCCACAATGACATTACCACAGAAACAAAAATTTGCATGCATTTATGAAGGCCGCTGTATTCTCCAAAAGTAGCCACATAAAACCACATAATCTCCTGCTTGATGTTCAGTACACCTAGGAGATTCTGTTATGCTGGTATTTGCGTGCAAGTGAGGTAAACTTTCTTCTCTGTTTTCCTGGAAAATTCTTTCAGGCATTCACGTTTAGGGACCCATACCTGCCTGTCTAGGAAACATGTTTTTCAGTGGTTTCCTGAAGAAACTTGGCATGTCTTTGAAATGATTTCCATTGCTCCAAGTAAAAGTCATACCGGACTCTCTTTTCTGACCTCTAATTGCCCTTACACTCTGTTTAGAATGTCACTCTTTCCAAGCCAACTCCCTTCTCCAATCAGACCAGCTTAATTAGGACCATTGGGTATAGGAGACACAGAGTAGAAAAGGTGAGGAGAGTTGTTGAAAAATTGATACAAAAATGAGCGGTCTGGCCTGCGCATTTGCTACTAGGAAAGTCATCCGGTTGCGTTTGTTTTGCCCCGCTTAAGTGTGGAACACTGATTGAACCAGGCCAAGGCTAGATTGGACTAGCTGCTCCCAGAGGAATTCCCAGGCCACACAGGCTGGGAGTTATGTTACACTGAGCCTCAGCCCAAATGGTCAGGAAACAGTAGGACTAGACATTAAAACCTCTCTTCAGGGACACATGTATGGAAAGATTTGTTGTTTGATTTACTCTAGACATGTGAGGCCATCGTGTGGAGTTGGTTTACCAAAATTATTCAATCACGTCAACCAAAAAAATGTATCAAATTAAGCAAAGAATGCTGTGGTTGGTTAAAGCTTTTTGGTGAATTTAAGCCTTGTGTTTATTAAACAACCACCAAAGAGGATTACCAGTGCTGAAACGTGGTAACATGCAAAATGTGAAGAAAGGGAGCTTACTTATGTGGGGAAGAGCGGTTGAAGCATGTCTTGGTCACATCCGTCACATTGGGGTTACAGCAGTCGCCAAGGTCATAGAAGAAGTTCTCCCAGTTACATTCAGGGTCACATATACCATTCCCCTGCTTGTGCTCAGGGCAACGGCTCCGATATCCCGACATGCAGTCACCTGCATCAAAACCTGTCAGCGGGTGGTTGCACTCTGGGTCACATGAATCATCGCCAACTTTGCTGATATCACAGTTAGCTAGGATCAATCTGTTTCGAAGTGCTGAATTGGTCACGTTGTGAATGCTAAGCTCCCAGGTGATGTTGTAAGGGCTAAAGGCATCATTTAGCTGCTGGTGCTGCAGGCTGATCTGGTGGTCTGATACAGTTGGCCTAATCCGTGCATCATCCCAAACATTTATGACACGATATCGTACTTTCTTGGGCCGACGGAAGGTCCAAAGGTTGTTGTAGTTTTTGATGACCTCGACATTGTCACAGACAGTTTGACCACAAGTTGGAGGGTCCAGCGTTGTGTCCAATAATCCCTCAGAATTTACGACTCCGACACCACCCAGAAACCCTAATCGCTGAGGAAAGCTACCATCTTTTACAGTCAGCCACTTCCGGCCTGGGTGCTCGAATGTTTCACGTATGACCAACTGAGGTAGATCTTGGGGGTCCTCGTGGGCCTGCATATCCCTGACAATCTGCCTCTGCCCTCTGGCCTGCCTCCATAGGCCCACCCTCTCCACTGCCCCCCTGTAATTATGATTCAGTGCATTCCCCCCGATCATCAGCACTTTGCACTTTTTGGTCAAAGGGCTGAAGACATCGCCCGATTGCTCCCGACTGACGCCCACTTGGGCGCCATTGACAAAGAGCTTCATGTACACACCATCATATGTGACTGCCACGTGTGCCCATTGGTTGGGTACATAGCGAGCATTGGAGTGGATGGAGGTCACTTTGTGGGCACGGTCAGTTTTAAGGGAGAAGAAGAAGCGGGGGTCACGATTCCCGTGTTCACTAACCGCCTGGATGCCAAGCAGCCAGCCTCGGTCACTGGAGGCGTAGAAACACTTGTCGTACAGGCCTGGAGAGAGAATGAAAAAAGGTTGGTTAACATGTGGTGTGCCTTGATTTCCAGGTGAAAAAGTGGATGTGAACATGGAAGAAAATCAACGTCAGTGATAAAAAGCATTGTTCAGTGGTCACCTGTAAGAGTGCTGACACTTTACTGACGCTATCGTTCCACATCTTCATTTTTCAATAATATGATATATTGCAATCTTCACAAGCAACATACATATGAAACATAATGCTAATTTTATTTGAGTATTTGTTGGTCGATATGAGAACCAGATTTCAAACTACACACTGGAACACTGTCTTATTCTCAAATATTCTAAGAAGTGTTATTTCCAGAGAGACCAAAAATGTAGATAGGGAGCATATGTATTAATATGATATATATTTTTCGTTTCTAAGTGAGTGTTGTCCTGGAAATTGGGTTGAAGTGCATGTTTAGCTAAGGGAGACCCCATGGAAATCTCTCTGTATAGGCTTCTCGTGAACACTGAGCGCATTTAAAGTCGTTCGTGTGAATATCCCCTGCCAGTGGGGTAGCCAGAAAAGGCTAGTTTTCTGCTAAAGCCTTGTTTTTGTAGAGGCACCAAAACACCTTTTTCCTGTTTCACTTGGACCGTGCATGTCAGCTTCAGCATGGTAATGTGTTTTCACTTCTTAGGGGATCTCTGAATGTTAACTGCTTGTTTGTTTAGCGCTTGTTGAGGTACATGTGCGCAGGCACACAAGTTCATGTCTGTGCATGTGTGTGTGTGTTTTTTAATGCGTGTTCGTGACTGTGTGCGTATATCCATACGGTCCAGTCAAAGTGTGCAAAGATTCCAAAGCACCTTGACGTGCCTCACAAGGTCCATCTCAGCTTGTGAAAGTCTGTGTTCACAGGTGATTCTGGGGAGGGAGCAGGACTCCACTCTTGTCACAAGAAATCATTTCTGGGATTGGCTACCATCAGGGGAACTATGATCTTTCTGGCTCTTATATACATCCACAAAGAGGCACTCAATCTGCAACACCCAGTCCATATAGGCATTGAGTGTCATTTGTAGTTGCTTCTAGGATCTGTGCATCAAATGCCTGTAAATACCCTTCATATTTGCCTCTGCTGCCTTTAGTATGGTCTGAAATTATAAGCTGATTATCATAGTGATGATCACATCTTTGCCTCAACGCACTTGTCCACTCAAATGCCTTTGTTCCCATCGATTAGGCTACCTGAGCCTGCAATAAGTGGCTGCCTAATGGTGATTGCACGGACATCTTGCTAACTTTGACCTGTTTCTAATTAGATGCACACTCCAGTATGCATTCATTAACTTGGTATTTCAATGGACTAATGTTCAAAGAGCGAGGGTTGGGTTCAGCGTCAAGGTCAGTCCTTTGGTGGATGACGTTTTCAGGCTTTCCACTACACTGGAAGGAAAAAGCCTTCCATCTGTCAGCCAGTGCACTCAAGGCTAAAAGGTGTGCTAAAATGCTCGTAGGGCTCCTAGTGTAAACAGCTGTCATAATTCTGCCATGCTCAATTAATCTAACACACTACACTTTTCCAGACCCTGCACTGCGACTCCTCTGGCTCACACAAACACACCTACACACACATATGCACATACTTATACGGACATGCATAAATATATACGTATGTGCTCGTGAAAAAGGACGCACACTACCATATGCACAGACAAGCTGAAAAGCTGAGGTACACACTTGTGTCCTCTCAGAAACAGACACACACACGCAAAGGGATTTGCATGTGCACACGCTACGGTAGAGAGCTGTTCCTGTCAGGTTCAAAGGCAAACCTTCCCCGCACTTGCCATTTGTCTTCTTCCAAGAAAAACACACTCAGGAAAAAAGTTAAAAAAAAACACATACACACACAAAGAAAAATGTCACAAGGACTTGATAAAAAGCAGGGAGGAAGGGAACAATGAAGACTTCGTTTACTTTTGAGCTGTTCTGGCTCTGAAAGGTCAACGAAAGGCACTTTTCATACTAAAGTGACCGCCACAGCAGTTTCCCTGAGGAGATAATGGAAAATCCCATTGATATCTTAAAAACAAACTTAGTGAACATAACAAGGATATTGATTGCAAAAAATGTCATCACACCACTTGAAAACACTTGGCTTTAAACATTTGGCTTGGCTGTCAAGTTTCACTCTGATTTAATTCAACTAAATGCTGATTTTTGAGTCATAAATGATCTACCAATTGTTACACTTTTAACGCCAGATGACATAAATTAACACCACTTTTCTACACTGTAACTTGCACTGACACTGAGGACATTAATTTGGGGGATTTGGGGGAACTCAACAACTCTTTTCCAAACACTCATTATGGCAAAGTGAGGCACAGTGCGTGACCATGATAATGATTCAAACTAATAAGGGGACTGTGAAGATGTTTTTTAGTCGAGGTATTAATCACTGAGTATAAGTGTTGCACTCAGGGCTTAACCCCACTTCAGACTCTAACCACTTGCCAGGTAATTAGTCATGATCTAAAGGTTATTCGTCTTCCTCTTAGTCTCCCAGTTACATTCAATTATGATGAAACAGGATTAGGATACAATTTTTAAGTATCCATGAAAAAAGGACCAGCAAAGCTAAATGTGTTTTTGAACTTTTTTTTTTTGTGTATCACCTGACTAGATGACCGTACCAAAAATATATCTGTTATCGCAGTGATTATCTGCTAACGTCTGCATATAATTGTCCCCAGCAGGTCATGGAGGAGAGCCTCCATCCCTCTTGTGATTTATTTTCCTCTTCCTTTGATGCGGGACAACCCAAAATGACCCGGATACAAGGGCTAATAGGGCACAACAAAGTTTGCATAACATTTGGACACAGCGTACGTGTGTGTGTGTGTGTGTGTGTGTGTGTGTGTGTGTGTGTGTGTGTGTGTAAACCTTTAAAACATTTCAAATGCTTTTCAACCTGGGATCAATTCTGACCACATGTAACTGTCACACTCGGGAAATGACAGTAAAGGAAACAGGTTTCTTTTTCCCTTGAAGTCTTGTAGTTTAATTCAAAGGGCACAAGATAATCTACAGTTGTATTTGATGATGGTTTGACTGCTCATCTGCGGAGTATAAAGTTACAGCTATTGATCCCTGGTCATTCTCATTTCACCCATAAGTGGTCCTGCTTTAGCTCTCCAAGGAATTGTTGAGAGAAAATTGGTTGACTCCACTTAAACAACTTTGAGGAATACTATGCAGGAAATGTCAGCTAGTGTTTATAAACAGTATCACCAGCAAAAATTAAAGTGGAAGTGAAAGCTAACCCCAGTTTCACTATCGTCTTGGAAAGAGCTTTGTCCACTTGGCGTTTGGCTCTTTACATTTGGGTTTTTTCAAAGCTGTGTCCTCAACTTTTGTGACTTCCTCTTGGATTAGAGTTGCTTACTGTCTGGCATGTGGTCTCTACCTTTTTAGTTCTGACCTCACCTTTGTGCTGCGCCTGGAAACATCCCGAACAGAGCAAAAATAGAAGAAAATACGAAAATACAGGCAGAGGGCATTATCTCTGCAGATAAATACACCGCCACACACTTCAAGTGGGTCATAAATAATGACTGAGTGAGGGTACTTTTGTATGAGCCTATGCATAGTATACCTTTAAAAGGTCCAGCGTGTAGAATCTAGTGGCATCTAGTGATGAGGTTGCAGATTGCAACCAACCGAAACTTCTCCTGTGTGCCAAGCATGAAGGAGAACTATTGTTGACACAAAAATGCAAATGCCCCTATCTTGAGCGAGTGTTTAATTTGTCCATTCTGGGCTACTGTAGAAACATGGCAGACTCAATGAAAGAGGACCCATTCCATATGTAGATGTAATGGTATGGTGATATGGTATGGTAAATGGATCCATCATCCATTGTTATTAAATGGAGATATTCCATAGAGATATAAGATTTGTTTGTGTGCAACACACAACTTAAAAACAAAAACAAGAATGAGCCACCGAGGCTGGGCAAGGATGCAAAGAACCAAACCACTCCAGGGCTCCCACAATTCTTTCCTCAAGCCAGATATTGTGCTCATTTTATCCAAGCCGATCCCATTGCATTTATAAAGCATACTTAAAAACAAGTTGACCAAATTGCTATACAATCAAAAAACAGTGGAGGAAACACACAAAGACCAGATTAAAAGACAAAATGACAATAAAATGATAAAAGCAATACGGCAACTCTCATACTGAACTGGAAGCCGAAAAATAAAGCTGTGTTTTAAAAAGACTGTGGGGGCTAGCCAACATATAGAGGCAACTCATCCCAGAGTTTGATGCTATTTTGATGATTCCCAACCAATTGCACAGAAAACAACAACACAAGTGTAACAACAAAGAAAACTGAAAAAGACAGAAAAAGAGAGACAGAAAGAGAAAGAGAAACAGCGGTGGTCAAAACAACACAGTAAAAAAAACAGCTGCTGCAAACAACACAGCGCCGGGATCAAAACAAGGGGATGGAGCAATTTTAGAGGCACTGGGATTTTTGAGGCCTGAATTGGATTTAAAAGATTAGGCTTTATTGAATTTGTTTGATCATCATATTTGTTCTCTTTGGGTTCCCTCTGTGGCACATGGACGGGAGAGCAATGGGAGCAAATCTTAAAAAAAAAGAGCACACAAGATTATACACCAGTTGTAATCTCTAGTGGGGAGATGCCAGTACAAGATGGGGGGGGCTTATGCACAACAACAACACCTGTACAAGATAATGTGATCCAACACCAACATCTGTAACACCTATAGTGTCATTTTCTATTAAGGTTGTATCCAGGAGGTGTTCATTCAACTCTATGGTCATTGTGGGGGCCCTTGTTTGTGTTGTTGTTGTACTGGATTGCATAATACTGTACAGATGTTCCTGTTATTGTGTCCATCCTCTGTAAATCTAGGAGTCACTCAGGTCACAACAGACCCTCTCACCCCCCTCTCCCCCACTTTGAGACTCTGACAAGGGATTGGTTTTGCAGAGCAAGTCCCTGCCAACTGGCTAGCACTAACTCAAAGTGTACTGTATCTCAAAACACACACACAAATACACACATGAGCTATTATTTATGTGTGTGTAGGGGGGTTCGAGACAGCCAGACAGATATAAAATAAAAGGAGCATGTAAATTTACTCATATGGTTGAGTTGAGTCCCCAAACTTGCAGACTGGCATAGGGGAGGCTGAGGAGGACTGAGTTCAATTCAGTTCAATTCAGTTCAAAGGCAGCCATCTGCACAAGTACTGTAGCAGGCAATGAGTTGTGTATGCAACGCTCCCTATCGGCAAAGAAAAGCAACAAAAAAAAAGCCCAGTCCTATACTGTAATGCACAAAAGCGCTATTGGTCAAAACAGATGATGCAGAACAGTTTTTTAATACCTTTCTGTGCTCCTTTACGCATGGCTGCAGGACAAAAAGGAGTGCGCACAGATGACAACTACAAGCTTTCCTGTGACGGCAGGGATCTACTCAAGTGTGTGTGCGTGTGTGTGTGTATCCTCCTCTGCGCAGTCAGTGGATAGAGATGCATCATCACTATCTGATTGTGCCTTGAATTGGAGACTGGCCGAATAACGCATGATTTCGCACCACAGTCTGCGTTTTTGGGCAGACTGTATACAGCACCAGCAGTCACCATGAAAAGCACACCGCCACTAACACAAGCAGGACATTTTCGGGATGGAGAGGGAAACCCTGGATCTCTCAGTCCTGTCCCGTAACTCCGGTAGCCAATCCAAAGGTGTCGATTTTGGGGGACACTCAAGCTTGCGGCTTGAGCTGTGCGCTTTGAGCGCCTACAACGGATCTCTCCCGCTTTGTGCCTGACGTGACGTGCTCGCTCACAAAGTTTTGGCCATTACATCATAGTTTTAAAATAGCCAAGTCGGTTCAGAGAAATTACATTTTACGCACAGTGACATCAGCTGCCGGTCAAATGATGCAGTAGCCTATATCTGCTGCCCGCACTCCTCACTTTTATGACCACGGCGCACATACATCAGAATTCTTAAGTGGGAAAATTACAGGGAAATTAATTAGGAAATTAAAATCATATTGCAGCGTTTTTCTCTCTGGCAAACTTAAATGTGATCAAAATCTTCAGTGACCCTATGCTTGCACTACCTAAAATATCCGCTGTACTTTTCAGAGCATTACATCATTGTCTAGTCTGATAGATGAACTCATTTTCAACTCGCTGAAACTGCATGTTGCTTTGTTTCAGACTACATGACACTGGGATAAAACACTGCACATTTGCATGTTTAGTTCTCGTTTTCCATTTTAACTCGTCAGTTTTGAAGTTACACTAATAAAAGGAGTTGGGTTGACAATAGGATGGAGGATGTGTAGGCTATCCTACCTGCAATCACTGTGGGTGATCGTTGACCTCCCTCCGGTTTGATCCACATCTCCAGAGTGAAATTTCCTCTGGGTATCTCCACGCCAGGCTTCAGCCGTAGCTGATCTCCCCTGCCGGTAAAATAGACAGCTTTCCCCCGGTCTGGAGAGTTTTCCTCCGCCTGTGAGGAGCGCCGACGCTGGCGAAGCACCCGCCGCTCCAAGCCGGGCAAAGAGCGTTTGCCCCGGGGCAGACGTGTGGCACAAGCCCCTGGGATGGTGGCTTTCGCCTCCCTAATGCGCACCAACTCCCTCTTGGATCTCCCCTTTCTCCGGACTGTCCCGCACTCTGATCCAAAACACAAGATGAGAATCACCAGGCAAGACACCCAGGGAGATGTCCAAAGTTTCATTTTTCGGGAGAGGAAATGGCAAAAAAATATTTAAAATAAGAAGGGAAAAAAATAAAATAAAAGAAACAACGGAATAACTAGAAAAAAATGTATGTCCACAATGTTCTCCTCTTTGGAATCCTCTCGAGTTTTTCCTTCTGTCTTTTTTACAGCGGTAGAATGTCAAAGCGTAGAAACTGTCTAAATAAACCCATAAAGCTATGCTGTTTTTCCCTCTTTATAATGCTAAGCCACGACCCCCTCTCTTAAGCAAAACTACTCTGGAGACATTCAGGGGACACAGGAATATTTGATTCATGTATGTGTTCCACGGTGCCTTTTCAATGGGTCCCATTTAGCCAAAGGGATGACTAATAAGTAATCAATCAAGAGGGGGGTCCGGCCGATGCCCCCCTCATCCCCTTTGGACGGTAGGAGTTACTCGCAGAAATCCACAGTTGTCCGCCAAGCTCTTGTCACACCTTTTTGTTGTTTCCTTATCCTACCCGTAAAACAGCATAAGAAATGGCACATATTAAATTCCAAAGAAAAGTGACAACAAACCGACCTCTCATATTTATTACAGGAAAACAAGAGGTGAATTGTGCTCAAAAATGGAATCCAAACTTCCCCCTCGCCAGTATGCCTGTACAAAAGTTGAAATGCACTATAATATCTGGTAAGGCGAATGAGAGAAAGAGGGACAGAGAGCTGCAGAAGTAGTAAGCATCGCGGTCCTCATTGATTGCCTGGAGCACACAGATACACTTGGAGGAGTCGGAGCTCGCCGTCCGCTTTAGAGGCAGTTTCTCTCTAAGTCTTTTTAAGAACAACTCATGTTTCAAATGTTCCGGGGCTGTGTTTTTTTCAAAGTGGGAAGTCACACAGGTAGGCAACTCTCACTGACGGTAATGCTCTCTGTGGCACATAGTGATAGGATGGTGTTTACGGAGTTTGAAAGGCGTATATGTATCCCTCTAGCGGTTACAATTTAAACAATCCAACACTTCCACCAAGTCCACAACCACAGGACCCTTAACCAAGAAGTCTGAGAACAGGGGAGAATTATTCCAGCCCTTGCTGTTCTTTATAGAAATCTGCCTCCTGGAAGCTTTAAAGCTGATTCCATTTTCACAATCAGAGGTTTTGGCACTCATATTTCCTCAGGATACAGGCTTGTTATTCTTCAATATAAATAAAATTCACTGAAAACTATCCCAAAGATATTGCACCAAACATAATAAGGGAGCAAAGCTTTTATTTTGTAATGGTAAAATATATACATGTAGTCATAAAGATCAATATCTGAAATTTAGACATTTACATTTATGCAATATTTAAAATCTACTATCATGCCACTCACAGACTCTTGAGAAAGTCCTCCATTTTTACTTTGGCAGAGTGACTGTCCCGTCAAAGTCATGTTTCCCATTAATGTATTTTCAAAATAAAGTAAGCAGTAGATCAAAGAAGTAATGGGAGAACGCTGACAAAGCCATAGCAGTTCTTGTCCTTTCTTTTACTTAACTTAATTTGATGGATAATATGTCCTTTTCCTCTTTCAGAGTTTGAACTTTTTAACCTCAGTAAGGCAGTAAGTGCAGTTATGTGACTATTTGCTGTGTGTTTTTTCTTCTTTTGATTACCCTAAATCTCAGTTTATTCCAGTTTACTATCACCACGCGCAGATTTTTGACTTTGAAAAAGATGAATGTAAGGGATATTTAAAGTTTCAGGCTGACCCACAAATCTTAATGTTTACTGACCCGTCACTTTGGATGGATTTGAGTTTCAAGACCACGCTCTCCACTGAAAGTTTGTAAACCTTTGAGAGCAATGACGAAGCCTGCGTGAGTCTCGGCTGCTGAGTGAAACAAAAACAGTCCTTTGGTTAGTGTTGCTGTTACTCTGAGAATATTTTGAGTGACTTTACCTTTCAATGGCTTTCCATAGAGACAGTCAGCTGGAATGTTGGTGTTTCCTCTCTGTTCTCCCAGGGTTGTTTGTTGTAAATGTGTGTTTAGACAGCCAAAACTTGCCACCTACCATAAAGGGAAGAGAGAACAAACATTAAATATTTGCTTTCTTTTTCATATGGTGTTGCGACTTCGGGCCGCATATTTCCTTTTGTGTCTTGAGCATATTGAGAGGTGTTTGACCTTGAGAAAGAGTTTCACATGGACCACAAATTTAAATCTTGTCAAAAGGAAGACAGTGGATAACTTTGTGTATCCCAACCTTCACATGACAGGTTGTTAACACACATTCTCCTGTCAGATGTGGTCGTGTGGCAACACTTCCATCCCCTTTGAAAGAGTTTTTGTTTGGGTCGTTGTCCCACAAACTCCTGATTCCCACGAGACTGCCAGCGTGTGATGCCCATTTAGTGGTAAAATGTATTTTTTTTTTCAGCTGACCTAAAAAAAAAATTCATTCAGCAAAATACCGTTGGGTCACATCACAGACTTGAATGTACTTTAGTGTTGCAATGTACTGCAAGTGGATTTTCACAAAATGTACTTGATATCAAAATTGAACACTGACAGGAAATAGAAAAGTAAACCCTCTAAGGCACCAAAGTATCATGACAGAAGGTGAAAGACTTCTCCAGTCCTGTAATTACATTCTTCACTTCTTCACCTGAAATCAGACTGTCACTTTCTCTCCCTCTGAAAGAACATGAGTGCTGAAGATAGAAAAGATGACCTAATGTCTTACAGTCAGCATCCGTTCAGGTTGGTACACTATGTACAGACTGAAGGAGGGGGTGGTGGTGGGGGGACCCTGAAACATGCTCATATAAAGGTCATTCGCCATCCCTCCGTTATGCAAGGAGATTGAGTTGAATTGTTTTAGTACAGTCTTGCACCCACCAGCCAGCCCCTCAGGGCACAGACCAATCAACATGCACAAAGTTCAAACAGTGTGCCTCCCCCGTTTCTACCGTTTGTCAGTAGGAAAGCGTCACAATATCTCTGCTTTTTTCAAAACAGGCTGGATTCCCAGTTATTCCTGGATTTGATGGTTCAGGAAGACAACATCCTATCTTAACCTAATGACCCGTGACGGTTCATGTCACGGAGCCCGTGCGCGATTCTGCAAATCCCACTGCAAATCTGAGTCAGTCCGTAAAGCACGATGCACTGCATCGCTTACAGAGGGGCATGATGTTAAGATCAGTCAGAGGTCAGCTGTGAATAAAACACAACTGGACAAACGGAAACCTCTGACATTGTCGAATCGGTTAAAACAGGCATAAAAGACACATGAGGCAGTAATAGGTACAACTTGAGCAAGATCATGGTAATATTTTAACCCAAATGACAATGCAAGAGATTTCCAATCACTTAAGTCACATTATCTGACCTCTTTGTCCTGTGTGTGTATCAGATATACAGTTTTTGGCTTCTTCCTCTCCCTTGTCACTAACATCTTTGCTATCTACAAGCAACAGCTTGGTGAGTCAGGTAAAACATGAGCATATTTTGTCAACACAAAGCTCAGTAACTTAATATTCAACAATAAAATTGTTGAATATTTTTAAATTTCCATCAATCATAAGGTGTTAAAAAATAAACTACATTAACTGTGTCTGATGGCATGTAGGTCGCAAGCATCCTCGAACTTTATCTCTAGCTCCATGGCGATGCAGCCATCGTTGTGTCCCTATCACTTGTGTTTAGAGAAAAGTGGTTGCAGTACTGTACAATAATCCCACCACGTCATCAGAGTGACTGTGGAGCAGTGCGAGTCAAATAGGAAAAAAACATTGTCCTATAATCCATTAATGCACCCAGCTTAATCTGGGACTCTTCTAAAGTGCAAACCTAAATGCTTTTGCCTCGATTTTTGTGTGTGGATGATCTGCAGAGTAAAATGATATAGTGTCAACAATGTTAACACATTAAAGAATAACGCAGATGAGGTTTCCAGTAAATATGGGGGATTCTGGATGAGAAATGTGAGAGGAAAATAAAGGCAAAGCGACAATAGGATTCCATAATAGTGGCCGGGACCTTGTAAGGCAGTGGCTCTTTCTAAATATAATGCCGTTACAGAATACCCTTTAAAGCCCTTAAGAGTATAATCCTGTGCTACCTACAAACTCATACCAGGTTGAGTTTTCAGTGATTCCATGAAAACTGTCACGCAGGCAGTTTCTGGTAAAAAGGAACCACTTCCCAGTAAGAGATGTGACAACTGAGACGGAGGTGTTGTTTGTTACTTTTAAACAGAATACCGCAAAGATTACAGAAAATGTATACATTCGCATAAATCGGGTTTAATCTTTTCTAATGCTTATGACAGCTGTCATTTATATGCGCTTAGCATGGAAGGGCAGCCAGTTCAGCTGGACAGTGGCATCGCCCACTATATGAAGACTGAAAATAGAGACTGCCATTATGTTACCGCTTGATAATCAAAACAGGCCAAATGGAGCATACAATACAGAAAGTAGTCAGATTACTGGTGCAGGAAAAAAAAAAAAAAATGCCACTTTGTTGATGAAAATAAAACATTGACTTATTCTGTGTGAATTTGTGAAGTCTATTGTTTAATTTCCATTAGTTCGTCACAGCAAACTGAATCACATTAAGTCAGATAGTAGATCATTCTGGATCACAGAAGTTAACTTAAGCACAGGCTTGTGTCCTCCTTTCATACCTGTAATTTAAACATCTGTCCTAAGTGCATTTATATCACACCATATCAGTATTTTTTTCTGTCATCCCTATCCCACCCCATAACTTTTCAGTATGCCCCTTTATCCTCCCTTATCCAAGTGCTATATCATTTATTAGTTATAGCTTCCAGCTGTAGAGCAACCGAAAGTAAGAGAAGAGGAAGGGGATGTGACTATGTTCTATCTCTACATCTAGTTTTTCTTATCACAGAAAATCCTGTTGTTCTGTACTCCCGTAAGACTACATCTACATCCACTTATCTGTACCTTTAAGGCAGGTTTTTCAGCGTCAAATTACAACTCTTTCTTAGAGCAAAAGATCACTTTAGTTGGTTACTGGCCGATACATTTTGGAAAACAGTTCCCCAAACCATTTTTACATGACAAAAACACCACATTTTAACAGACAAAGCCCCGGAGGTGTGGACTCAAGTCACGTGACTTGGAATCGAGTCAGACTTGAGTCACAAATTTGATGATTTTAGACTCGACTTTACAAAATCTAAAAACTCAACATGGACCCTAACACCAATGACTTGTGACTTCACTTGGACTTGAGTCTTTTGACTTGAAAGTACTTGATACCTTCCTCCGAGGCCAAAGATTAAAAAGTATGTTATTTAAAACGTGTGCCACAAATAATTTCCTGAGTCACCCAACATTACAGCCCAGTCGTCCAAATGTGGGCACTGTACGTTTCAGCAAACCACATATATGTAATATTTGTAGGTTTTATTTGTATCATATCAGCATTTATAAAGTGATAGAGTGTATCAGCTGACTTTGTCATTGGGAGATGGAGGGGAAGGCGGATGGAATGTCACCTAGGGGATACCCCTGCCAAGCTGCAGACCACTGCATACCACTGAACTAGACCAACAAACCACAAAACACTGGATGTGATTTAGCAAGTCATTGCTGTGTTTCTAGTGGCTTTTTAGGCACCAAACATGGGTGTTTTGTAGCAATCTGTCGCTGTATTTCCAGCAAGGATAGTGGTATGAAAAGCAGTTGTTTTTACCAAAACATTGCTGCTTTTCCAGCAGAGATTTGTTCCCCAAAACCATGATCTTTTTCTAACTATAGCCAAGTGGTTTTTGTGCCTACCCTAACCACACATTAACCACACCATTACTAAAACATAAAGTTTCAACCTATCCATTACATAGTAACACCAAATGTTAAAAATCCATAATTGGCAGAAATGTACAATGCCAAATTGTTTTTCTGGCAATTGGTTTGAACATTAATACTGTTCATTCCAAAATACTCCACACTAATACTTCCACAGATCCACTTTCCGAACCAATCCAAGAGCATTCAATCAAGTTGCAGGGGAGAACCATGAAGAGCAAACATTGCATTACTGAGCACAATTTTAAAAAAGTGATACCAAAGATAATTTTGTACAAAAACTGCGGTAGTCAACAAAAGACAAATTGCAGTATGCAAAACGCGTGGATTACAGACAGTCACAACAACACTAGTCTCTATATACAGACTCTACATTCAGTGAATATAGAGTTTGTAGGCAAACCCCGGAGATCTAGCCTCCGGAAGAAGAGCGGAAGAGCCCTGGTTTCCAGTGCTAGGCTGTTTGTAGTCCGCGTGATATTGACCAATCACGTTTGAGCCGGCTGCAGTTGTTGCCAGGTTAAACGGTCCGTGCAGTGAACTAACGAGGCGGAACATAATTGGCGTCACTGCAAACTCTGAATCCATCGCAATGGTTCAGCATATTTACTTATATATAAACGGAAGTCGGAAACGGAAATTTGCCTCCTCCGCCCAAATCAAACCGGAATGCCAAAAAATTGGGGGTCTGCCCCCAGAGGCTGTATCGCCGTCTGCCGGAAGTCAGGCGCCGAATACAGCCGATAGGTTCCGAGAATGCAACAACACACAACACAACAACTTTCAATAATCTAGTTCAATGCTCTCGTATACCTTAACATCTGAATAGGTCGATTTCCACTGACTTCCAAAACAACATATATCCTCCTGAGACACAAACTTTTGTTTGGTGTATGTTTTTAATTTCTCCTAGCTATTTGGGATCAGTAGGACCCAATAAATATATCAACGATAATTAAGTCCCAATGTCTTCAAACGAGACGATAATAAAGGCTCAATGTCAAACAAAAACTTCCTAATTAACAGTGTCTTAGCTGGTTACTGTTGCTAAAATTGGTCAAATTTGTTACTATATCAAACTACAGACATTATTAATCATAAATAAACAAGTTTCAACCATAAAATGTGATCAGGTTTTCTACCTTGTCCACTTTTGTGTCGGGATCGGCAGCAGACTGACTTGGCAGAGATGGCTGCCATCTTGTTTTTACATGGATTAGTGTATTGTGCTCTTAATACCACTAGATGGCACAAAAAAGTGTCAAACGAGGACAACAGGTCTAAGTTAAGTAGAATGAAGTATGAGGTCAAGTAAACCCAAAATGTGAAGCCCTCTTATGAGGACACAGGGTCTCAGGAGGATAAGACCATTCCCAAAACAACATATGTTACCATCCTAAAACGGTCATAGTTTTAACTAACTTTACATTAAGAAACTGATGCCGTTAAATTATATCTGGTTAGATTTAGGCAACAAAACTGGAAGGTTAGGTTTAGAAAAAACACCATGGTTTGGCCTAAATACTTTAATTACTAACTTACTGTCACGTAGGTCACATGACAGATGTAACGCACATCATGTCAAATTTGTCACTAGCATAATCTACCAGCATACTAGGCTACCTTGTTATTAAAATGAGTCAATGTTGACTTCAGGCCACGCACATTAGTCTCCTGAGTGACAGTCCTTTGCTTGTTTGACCCATCCACCTACCCTCCTGCTCACTGTGTAAGGACTTCTTCCATCTCCATACACCATTACATGGACTCATTCGCTTTATTACCTCACTTCCTCTTCTGCTCCGGTAATAATTACTATGGGCACTAGAGAGTGCCGTCTAAAGGCTCATTTATGCTCCCTTTACATACGAAAATGTACACGTCCGTTTCAAACGATGTTACCGTCACTGCCCACATACTGCCATGCGCCCTTGACGTTGGCATGGATGTTAACCAATATATCCACCAGGAGGCATCCCAGCGTCAAAAGTTTATAACAACAAACTCAAAAACAAACATGGCGACTGTGGAGGAGATATTGATAATGTACCTCTTGCATAAAAGACAAAAACAGAGGCAGCGTTGTAGGAGGCGGTGGTTGGTGAGGCCGTTAAATACATTGCGACTGGAGGACGGAGAATTCTTTTCTCTAGTACTGCCGATGAAAGAAATTGAATTGTTATTTCTTCTTCGTGTCTCACTAGAGCTACGTATCGGGTAGTGACAGCAACACTGCCCCCACGGTTCCCGGTGGTACTGCTCTGTTTGGCCCGTATCCGTAAGCTTTATGGAAACGCGCAGAAATATGGGCGAAATGAACGCGGAGCACGGACAGAAGGCTCCGTCCATATCCGGATCAGTATTTAACGTTGAGCATAAATGAGCCCTTACAAGTAGCATTGGTATGAGTCGTAATATGCTGCTTGCATAGTATATGGCATTTGAACTTGATTTAATGACCGACCATTCATGATTATGGTAAATTAAATACATGATCAATCTATTGTAAAAATTGATTTGCACGTGGCAAAGAGAGCATTATGACTTGTTAAGGACTTGAAACAGAGTAAGAGATTTGTATGTATGAGACTACTCTTTCTCAGAGAAACATGGATACAAATTAGTTTTACTTGTTTACAGTTTTCTGTCTATGCTTGCATTTTTGGTTCCTTGTCTAAATGTTTGCTGTACATGCTGTAATGTCAAAAACACAACCAAAAATTAGGAAAAAAAATCTGTATTGTGTTTTAGTTAAATGCTGCTTGACAAACAACGGCATAATACCTACCCACCACTGCCTGGTAAGCTGTGTGGTTGAACCGGTAGATTTATTTGACAGACTTGGCTGCAGATCTTTTAGCTGGTCAAGCTCAATTCTGTTGCATCAGACTTTCTCCTTGATCGTTTATTTTGTGTTCTAGTTTAGCTGATCAAACTACTGCCATTGCCAGACTAATGGGCTAGTACGGAGTAAATAAATGCATAAGGGAGTTGGAGGTGACAGAAAGTTGGTCTCTTACCATTTCCAGCAAATGGAAGTGCATTGGTCATGTTTTTGAAAGCTTCATCACTTAAAAAAATACATCAGTGTTTTCACAATGCTCAGTCTTCACATCAACCCAGCAATGCAACAATGACATCTTTAAATGTATCTGCTTTGGAGAGGCAAAACACAAAAAACTAATGCTTTAGTCAAATCTACCCTCACAATAGCAACCTTTACAATCCAACTTCTTAGCTGTTTCTACCTCAGCAATGACACATTTTCCCAACATGTGATGAGACAATCCAATAGCATTTGATGACTAAGATGTATAAATTAATTGCAACACCTTTGGAAGCATGGCTAAAACTACAGACTATTCAGTGCAATAATTTCACACTTTCATTTGTCTCTTTTCATGCCAATGTTAATGCACTGTTGATTATGAACTAGAATGATATGTGAAATACTTTATCAGGAGTCCACATCCCACAGTTAAGATTTCACGTGGACACTTCAGGAAATACAGAACCACGCTCAGCATCACATCATTGTCTACATATGTAAATGTGCATGAGGAGTGTGTTCCTCATCATCTTCACATCCTGGATTTTAGCCGCTGTTGTGAGCTGTGTGGTAAACAATAACCCATTATGGGTCCCCGACAGCAACCAACGCTTGCCCTTGGTTTAACTCTGCTGCTCGTGGGGAAGAATTATATGTGCAGGGGTGCAGAGTACGGCATAGTCAGCACACCACCGCTTGCCACCACTACTGCCCCTCCGTCTAGACGTTAGAGCACGTCCATATGGAGATGGTTAAAAAGCTCATTAGCCGGCCTACTTGAAATACAGTTGCAGTGACGCTTGTCCATAAAAACACAAAGTAGAGTGGTTTCTGCAGTGGTATTAACCAGGTTGAGGCATCAAGCCCCCAGGACTGACAACAATTTGGCGCAGGCCTCTAGTTCACCAAATGATGGCTGAAACTGAAGGCTTTCCAAGAAAGGAATAAGGAAAGAAATTATTTCTTGGAAGTTTTCTGGAGCTTTTTGCTTGAAGTAGTCTGATCCATCTGGGTGAGGAAGAGTGGAAAAATGTCTGGTAAGGTGAATGGGATATGGCCCATTGGAAGAAAAATGGCTTGGTCTTATTAAAAACATTTAGGGTGACCAAAGGATTGCTGTAGGGTAGGGAAAGATTTGAGGAAGAGAGTGCAAAGACCAAATTCATGCAACAGCCATTCCCAGTTTGCAACTAGTGAATTTTCAGCATTACATTCAAACATAGAACTCATTGAACTCAAAATCGCCCTCCTTTACTTACAAGATGTTCCTCACATAAAACAAACTGTATATTGTGTGGGCTTTCATGTTGTAAAACACACCCATAAAAAATTATTTATGGGATACGTAACCCCTTTTGACATTTGGAGAGTCGTAGATTACAGCGCCTTCTGTCCTTTTAACACCTTCTGTACAGTAGATGTCCACACAGGCTTGATTTAGGCTAATTGGGGAACCTGATGGGAAAATTGCACTTACGGTACAAAAAGGAAAGTCATTTTTCCATCAAATATGCATTATAAAACTGCAGCCCTTAAAGATTTAACCACAAAATGTCTTTTTTTTTTACATTAATGTAAGTAAAACATGCACAAAACCTCATCCCAATGTTAATCAAAGGATTTAAATCAAAATACAGTAAATTATTGTAGATTTCAAGCTGCTATAATTAATATTTTGTACATTAAAAATGGTCCAAATGATGACATGCATTGTGAAAATTGCCGTTTACGGGGATTAGCCTGCAGATTTATCACCCAACTCTACAGTTCCCCTCAGCTCGACAAAATTTAGTGCCTATACTCATGGTTTAGTGTTATGGCCCACACTGTTCGCTACCTGTCTGGGACCAAATGACCAATCTCAGAACCCATCAGCTATTGGTCTGACAACAAAAAAAAGCATCTCTGGGCAACAACCTCTTAGGAGAGTCAAGACTTCCTCTACTAATTTGCCACTTGGCTTATCTCTGTAAACAAATATCTGCATATGAATATAAATGCGAATAATTACAAAACAAAGCTAGTATAAAGCTAAATCATCATCAGACAATAGCCAGTGGGCTCTCAGATTGTATTTCGGCCAATGCCTTGCACCTCTTCATATAGGCTGTTTACCTGCTGCTCAAAGGCAATTGGTTAATACGACTTGGACGACAAACAGAAACAAGAATGCTTCCAATACCAAAATCTTGTCCTGCTGCCTATGAAGTCTGCATACATATGCACGTATCTGTTTCTAGAGATTACCAGATGGCAGACAATGTTAGTGACTAGCTTGTGGAACTAGTGGAGCATTTAGAAACTGAAGAACAAGATATTTCCATGAGGAGTTGGTTGAGACCAAAAACAGAGCTAAAAGGAGAGTTAATATTGAGTTTTTATTCTTCAGGTGAACACAGTGAGACTCCAAATGAATGCTAATGTTGCTCTGTGTCTGCTCGATGTGTAAATGTGTTAACATGTGCGGCATATTAACTTGCTGTGATAATACGTCAATGTTGTGTTCCCCTTAAATAGCCTCTCACCGCCACCCTTCCATGAAAAAATAAAATAAAATTATATGTAGCTTTAACCAGACTTATTCAACATGGTCCCCCACCCCCAAAACCAAAACAGCAGCAATTTTGTTGCTATTACATTAAGATAAACACAGACTAATGGTTTTAACAGGATATCTAAAATCTGGAGTTAATGGTCACAATAATGGTCATAATAATAATAATAACGGGAAAATATGTAATAATTTCATATCCAAATATGAGCTAACTTTCAACAGTCAGAAAACTTAATCAAATTACTGCACACACTTGCACGCTGACTGCATGAGGCTGCACACAAGCTGTTAAAGAGATTAATCAAATTTGACAGCAGTGACCACAGAGCAGCAGCAACACTGTTAAGCACTAAGGAGAGAAAACCTCAAACAATACATATGAAAGATGTAGATAACAACTGTACACCGGTTTATCTGGTTTCAGAGTGGAGCTAATGCTGCTGTGGAGGTCGCCTCAGCACAGTTTGTTTCATCCAGACAAAACCCCTGCGGTGTGGAGGTCGGGAGGTCTCAACATTGTACACAGTGACTGTTTTTAAATATAGCAACAAAGTAAAGGGAACCATTAGAGACCACCGGATGTCCTGGTGCTTTGCTGTTCAAGTCGCACACATATACCCGATCAGCCTGCCATTTTAAATACAAAAACTAAATACGAATATTTGCTATATGCTACTGAGATGTGGATGCAACAATGACTAAAACTAAATCAACGGCTGTCTAAATTTGGACAAGCTGTACCTGTCACCAGAGTCAACACTCTCTCAAGTATCCTCTGTGACCTCAAAGCCTCACGCCTCTATTAAGGCTTTCCTTTTATTAATACAACCAAGCCTCAATATCTTTGAGGCAGGGCATATTTACACTTATCTGAACAATAAAAGAAAATCTACGTGCCAAATCCTCATAAAGCCTCAGATTCATTGTGTGGCGCCAGCATCACAACTGTACTGTCTGTGTGTGTGAGTGTGCATGCTTGCACACCAGTGTTTACCTGTATGGCTGCATTTGCACGGATTGCACATTTACCTGTAAGCAGAAATGGATATGGCCACACAGTGTAGGAGGGAGTCTGTGTTAAAGTGCATGGAGTGTATGTGTGTGTGTGTCTGTTCTTTGCAGTTGTTTGCATGAATGCGTTAATCAGAGAGAGAAAAAAGACTTCTCAATGTGCCAAGGTACAAATGTTTCACAGCACTCAGAGAGGTGTAGTCCTTAGGAGACTGTAACCGAGAGAAAAATGGCAGGAATGTCTAGAATGCGGTTGGTAAACAACTTTAACAAAATGCAGTGGACCTTGCAAAGAACATATATATACCTTATGCTCTCTGGGTGTGCCGTAAATAATCGAAGTGCTCTGTGGAGCACGAAAACAACGTTTTGGTTTGTGTGGACACACTTTGTTGCATAAGATGTAATGTATATTTTACTCCGGGCTGGAAAGGGAAACATAATGCGTTTAGTGTGATGGTAAAGTCAGTAAGCAGAAAAACACATGCTGCAGCATAAGTAAACAATGCATAATGCTACACTGAGATGAGCAAACAATGGGCACGTGCTGATTTGCAGTCAACAATGCAATGCCGCACCTTAATGTGTCTGGGCCAAACAATGCAAAAGCCGATTATGCAAATTGGGGTTATCGAGGGCATTGCAACGTAACAATGGCACCAAGTTGATTGAGCCGGGCTGTGTGTATGTGTGTGTACGCAACCCATCCCCTTGGGTTTCTTTTTTCCCCGCAGATGCCCTTCCCAAAACCCCCCATCCCATGGTCTCCGTTCTGAGGCCTCATTATAGGGGCTGCTGTCAATCAGAGGGTCAAGGGTCACGGCAGAGGATCAGCTTGATCAATACCCCCCGGCCTGATCAATCAACTTGTCTTTTCGTTTCCACCAATAAGATACCGGCTTCCATCAAAACAAAGGAGTGAGAGGAAAAAGAATGCCAGAAAGAATTAGGAGGAGTAAGAAAAGGGAGAATGTAAACAAGCCTGCCTCGCTGAGCAGATCCCAGAAGCTTCTTTTTTTTCCTCAGTTTAGAATGACATTGTCAAGGACTAGGACATTGATGAACAGTGTGCGTCATCATGATGCACCTGTAATGCCCTTGGGCCACTCTGTGTTCGCTCCAGATCTGAGACACCTTGTGGGAGATTCAGATCTGCGGCTGCATCGTGATCAGTTCCTTATGGCAATAATAATAATATACACATATGCACTGACCGTCTTGATCTTCTTTAGTGGTGGCAATAACTTAAAAAAAAACGAAGGGTTAGGTCATCTCAAATCATTACAGTGGGAAAAAAAACTGCTCTTTACAAAATAACTCAAACAATTAAGCTTTATGATCACAAAAGCATACTTCCATTTAATTATAAATCACCTCATTTCATATATCCAAATTACAAGACACAGTCAGCCTCTCCACATTTCCTTTTAGCAGTCGCAGAGTTAAGAAAATTGAAACGATCCATTAGCTTTGATTATCAAACAGGCTTAATAAATGGGTCATTTTTCAGTATCCTCTCAAATTAAAATTGCCCAGTGTGTATTTTCAATTGAGTGTCTGCTTCTGTGCCAAGGAATTATTCTCCCTGAGGAATAATTCCAGCCACCAAGTAGTTACAAATCATGGAAATGAGATGATGGAATATAGAATAGAAAGGCACTCGATGCTAAATCATTAAAAATGTACTTTCTTTACCTCAGCTCCAGAGCGACGCCTCACATGACATTGGTTGGCGGAGAGTCAAGCATAAAGAGCGAGCTGGCCCGGGCGGCTCTGAGGTAAAAGATAAGTCTGGGCAATATTCTAACAACACAGTCATGACATAAAGCAGATTTAAAAGGTTTGTAATACAATTTGAATGTTCTAAAAACAAGGGTAACAGTATACTCAAAGGTGGAGTCAGTGATTCTGGAGAGAGACTATTGATATTTGAACTCAACACCCAAGGCTCCTTCAGAAGGTCCGGTAATATCTCTGATGTTATTTACGTTTAATTACTATCATGTCCTAGCTCTGTTTCTCATGGCAAAGTGTTGTGAAACTCAGTCCGAGCCACTTTGTTTCCCATTTACAGAGCCAGGGCTGTGTGTGAACACTATATATTTTTTTTTTCATTGTACACACAGAACAGTCGGCTAGTGGACCATGAGGTCACTAAATTTGGCCAAACGTGTATTGGATTAGAATTGCTGACGGCACCTTTAAGTGACACTTGGACTGCATGAATGAGGATGTCTCTCACAAAACTACTCCCAACTCACTGTGATCAGGAAACACAAATGCCTCAATAATATTTCATAAAAAAGTAAATTTATCAACCAACCTCACCCCCTTTATTCCCTGTGGCACAAAACATTAAAATATAACAAAACAAAAAACAAAAAGTAAGATAATCAAATTAACTTTTAAACAGAATACTCTCAACCTGTTCTGTTTGTGGCACAGACAACGATTTTCAAATCATGACTCATGAAATACCACTAGTTGCAATATTGCAAACATTAAAGGCATACTTTGACTTTTCTTCACTTTTTTTCCTAAGAGTTAAGGGTCATTCATATTCTCCATATGTACGAAAATAGATCAGTTCATTTCGAGCATTGTGATTATCACTGCCCACATACTGTCACGCGCCCTTTATGTTGGTATTGATACATCCACTAGATGGCACTAGAGGGCAGAGTCAAAAGTTTCGGGGAACAACAAACGAGGCAAAGACGGAGGAGGTTATAATTTAGTGCCTTTTAATGAAGGCAGCACTGAAGATGGCATTGGTCTGTGGTTACCAATTCCTACTGTTCTGCAATTTTTTAAAATGTCTTTGTTGTGTCACACAGTTGTATCTCGCTAAGACTATGCTACACTACCCCCACAATTCCCAGTGGTACTGCTGTGTTTCCTTCATATCTATAAGCTTTCAGAAAACGTGCATGGATAAAGACGAAATGAACACGGAGTACAGAGAGAAGGCTACATCCTTGTCCAAATCCACATATCTAACGTTGAGCATAAATGAGCAGCACGGTGGTAGAGTGGTTAGCATTAATAGGGTTCCTGCTTCGAACCCGGGTCAGCTGTGTTTCCTTCGGGTACTCCGGCTTCCTCCCACAGTCCAAAGACATGACTTGTGACTCTAAACTGGCCATAGGTGTGAATGTGAGTGTGAATGGTTGTCTGTCTCTATGTGTCAGCCCTGTGATAGTCTGGCGACCTGTCCAGGGTGTACCCCGCCTCTCGCACCAATGTTAGTCGGGATAGGCTCTGCCGTGACTCCCCAACAGGTGAAGCAGTTGAGCAAAATGAATGAATGAATGCATAAATGAGCCCTAAGATGAGAAGAATGATAGCCTACCACTCTCATGCCTGTATGCGACACAGCATAGCCTGTATGCTAAACAGTTAGCATAGCTTAGCATAGCTTAGCATAAAAACTGGAAGCAGGGGGAAACTAGTCTTGCAGTGTCTAAAGGTATGAAAAACACCATCTGTAAAGGGGTGGTTATGTGTGATGCGATTATTTCTTTGTGGGGGGCAGTGACAGTGAGACTCACTGTCTCAACCAGCCAAAAATTAGTCTGGCACATAACCTTTGGATGTGCCGACTTTTTCTTTCGGAGCCAGGCTAGCTGCTGCCCCCTGTTTCCAGTCTTTATGCTATGCTAAGCTAAAAGAGTGCTAGCTCTAGCTTAATATTTAACAGATGGATAGGGGAGTTGTATCTCAGATCTGAGTGAGCAAAAGTTATTTCTTCAAGTCTACAATGCACGGACAAAAACAGAGAAGTCATTTATAAAAGGAAAGTAATCAAACACGATACAAGTATTGCAGAATCAGGACTGTGGTAGCCAAGTTAAATACGTTTTAAAACATTATTTCAATTTTACAAATTGTCTTTTGTAAATAAACAGTCATTTCGTAATCACAGTTGGCATAGATAAAAAACCAAGAATCACGAAGAGCAACAAAAAAATAAAGGGGCATAAATCAAAACAACAAAAAATGAGATATATCCCCACAAATGTTTCTGGCTCTTTTACTAGAGTACATTTTTGAAGTGATTGTAACAATTATATGCAGTGGGGAACAGATTGCTAAACTAGGGAGGCAAGAGAGAGGAAATGGAAGAACAAACAGGTTATGAACTGGATTTACATTCACTATGTTACAGGTGCTGCACATGGTATATGTTTTAGCTTAGCGCCCTGTCAAAATAGCCCAAGGGACGGTGTCTAACAACTCATTTGCAGGGAAAGAAGTTTGAAAGGTGCAGCAGAAGGTGAACTGAGTGAGCAGCTGAAAACTGTGCAGACGCTACAGAACAGGGACGAAACAGGGAAAGACAAAATAAAAAGCAGCAACAGAAGGAACAGATTGTATAATGAGCCGGGACAGAGGAGTTGATTACTTTCAACTTCTGACATTTTGTAATAATTTCCCAGCCAAATAACACAATTTTATTGGTATGTGTAATGTTACTTGTCAAGCCTCAGGTTCTCGTGGTGCAAATTAATTGTAGAATAGAGAAAATATGTCAATGAAAAAAATATTTAACAAAAGGCAGAGTCATGTCGGGAACACAACCACTGATGTGCCCTGGCAAGAACAATGCTTGTAAAGACCAGCGTCAGCAATCCTGAATATGGCAGTTTAACAAAAGGGCAATGACGTCTTTACACAAAACAAATAGGCCTGTTTCACTATAGCCGAGACCGTATGGGCTTCATTGTAAGGGTCTGAAATTCTGGCTGGACATTTATCCTCCTCTTGTCATTGTCCTCAGCTGTCTGAAATTGCATGGTGAGGCTGGATGTGCTCCCCAGATCATGACGACGATTAATAAATAATAACAGTGAGATCAGGGGGACATCACTGAAGGGCTATTTATATCCACAAAGCAAATTTAACCTTGACCTCCTTTTTCACAGTGACCACACTTGCCTTCTCCAAGCCAAGAGTCAAACATCATATTTTCACACTTCGGCGTCATCTCATAACTCTGACTTAGATATGAAATATTCAAATGCTGCTCCGCCTGCTGTAATAGGCAGTGAAATTCCTCATCATAGCCTTCGCAGACAGTGTGCTCTTTGTTTCAGGGAGGAAGTTGGCAGCACCTGTGAGCTGGTACATCTGAGGTATGCAAAACACCTGGACACTCATTTTGTGTGTTTACATCATATTGTATCATTTGTGGCTTTGGGAAGAACACAGACATTCTGAGAGATGCACGAGAAGCTACAAATTCAGTGGGTTTTTGTAAGGGGAGACGTCATCATCTGAGTTGGTATATGACGTGCCCAACGCAATCACAAGAATGAATGTTGGCATTGTACCATTCTGCAAACAACAGATATGTGAGATTTGTGCATGTAGATATATTAAAACTTTACATCTTAATTTTCAAATTTGCAGCGATAAAGCTGTGGTTAACATGTGATTAGGTTTGGGCATAAAAGGTGTTTGGTTAAGGTTAGGAAAAGATCATGTCTTTTAACATGCCACAAACATGGCTGGAAATGTCCTGACATAGCATTAAAAATACCAGATTTTGTCACCACAAACACGACTGGAAAAGTCCCATCGTGTTGTTTAAAAAAATACCCAGTTTTGTTGCCGCAAACGCAACTAGAAATATCCCAACGTGTTGTTAAAAATACCCAGTATTGTCACCACAAACACAGTAGGAAAAGTCCCAACATGTTGTCAAAAAATACCCGCTTTTGTTACCACAAACACAGTTCGAAATGTCTCGACATGTTGCTAAAAAATAGCCAGTTTTGTCGCCACAAACACAACTAGAAATATCCCAATGTGTTGTTAAAAAAGACCCGGTTTTGGTCGCCACAAACACAGTAGGAAATGTCCCAATGTGTCCTTAAAAATACCCAGTTTTGTCCCCACAAACATGTCTGAAAATGTCACAACATGTAGTTAACAACCTTGGTT
Organism: Epinephelus moara; assembly: GCF_006386435.1. Lineage (NCBI taxonomy): Eukaryota > Metazoa > Chordata > Actinopteri > Perciformes > Serranidae > Epinephelus > Epinephelus moara. Next base: position 22,527,285 of record NC_065514.1, on the reverse strand, counting down.
TGGTCGCTAAAACGCGGCTGGAAATATCCTGACGTGCAGTTGAAATACAAAGTTTTGTTGCCACAAACATGGCTGGAAATGTCCTAACATCTCGTAAAAAATTAAAATCGTTGTTTGTTGGTCCCGAACAGCGGTTTCCTGCTTGGCAGTTGTCTCGCCTAGGTGTCACGCCATCCACCATCCCCTCCTCAGCTCAACTCATATACATTAAATATGAACTATGGAACTTTGGGAATGTTGATATGATACGTATGAAACATATAAAAAGGTAACATATTGCAATGCCAACACTTTATTCTGACAACTGGGCTGGATGTGCGTGCATGTGTATATATGTGTGTCTGCGCAGGTGTGCAGAGGGAGCAGAGCAGGCAGGCGAACAGACAGGCGCACCGGGTGCCTGTGAGGTCAGGGGCTAGGTGGAGTGTTAGCAGGAACGACACCTGACAGCAACTGGGTGGATGCGCCCTGGCAGTTCTGTACATTCATGTCACTACTGATAAAAGTCAGCACCTGCTGAGCAGGAGAAACTACAGTGCCAGTGCCACCGGGTCCTCCATACAGGACAAGGAGAGGAGGATGAGAACACTTCCTTCCGCCTGTCCTTCCCTGTCCCTCCAATGCTCACTGAGCAGACAAGTCGGGACAGCTGTGATCGCCATTGGTTGGGCAGGGGTGAAGGTGCCAACCTTGTCAATGCCAGAGGTGGGAGCAAAGCTACACGGCACCGCCTAATTTGGGCTTGGAAAAACGAAACCTGGATGCCTCTCTTTTCGCTGTGTAACAGCCAAGGGCAAAGTGAAGAGTACAGAACTTTCCGTGTTACTGTAAAAGTAGCTGGACAGCTACATGTGTCTTACTGGGTAAAGCAGAACAATCAGCTTCAATGAACTGGTGTAGAACAGTTAAACATGACC
>NC_065514.1:22498238-22526323 GCF_006386435.1 Epinephelus moara | reverse complement strand
CACACACACACACACACACACACACACACACACACCACCACCACCAAAACAGATGGTGGAGGGAGGACAAGCGTGAATTGTGTAGGTACAGTACTGCATAGTAGTTTATCACCTTGACGTCTGTGTTTTGTATTGTTAACATGTTTTCCTGCTGTCAGGGGATTTCCTCAGGTGCTCTGGGTTCCTTTAACTGTACAAAAACATGCAAATCCTCCAGATTGAAAATTCCAAATGACCCTGAACTCATCTCCTTTCCTTCATTGTGAAATTGGAGTTGAACTCAAGTTTCTATTTACAGTGGATATACTGTATAACTCCATAAACACAGTCATAGAGGCCAAATTACACGCAGAAATAGTTTTGGAATATTGGGTGGTGTTCTGGCTGTCTTGGAAAGTCTCAAACATCTTGGCCTTCCATGTTCAAAGGGAACATCCTAACCTGGATTACCGGAAGCTCGATGGTATGATGGTGTTTTTCAGTCATCAAAAGCCGCACCTGAGCAATCAACATCACCTCAGTGTTTGATTTTGGTTTTTAAATCTATGTTTGAACTTCTGAGGCCTCAGTTTGCAGTGTTGCTCCACCGGATTGCATTATTTCACAGGGGTGATGCTTTTATTGTGTCCACTCTGTAGCTGATAAAAAGCCAGATACTGCCACCTAGTGTTCACATACTGTTACACAGAGGGAACCCCCTTTATTTTCAGCTGCTGCTGCATTTATCACTCTCAATGCAAACCATAAATTCATAATTTTAGAACTTGAACAATGGCATCAAGCAAAAAATGAAAAATAAAATAAAACTGTATGACTTGTGTGGATGTATGCCAGTTGCAAAGCAGGCTCAATACTCCTCTAGACTTTCCTTGAGAAAGAGCTGATTTGCAACTTTCCCTTAGCCCAGAACGAAACGGAAGCAATTGTCCAGTGGGCGGGTTGTTTTCCCCACATTTTGCTTTTCTAAATGACTGAAAATGAGGGCAAATACTTGGTGCCGTAAGCAAAAACAAACTTAGCATCTCACTGTAGTAATAGTTTGTGGAAAAACGTCACCTTCAGCAAAGGGGTGTGGAGGAAGGGAGTAGGTCGTATTGTGTGTGTATGTGTGTGTGTGGTGGGTGAGGGGGTTGGCGGGGCAGTGGAGAAAGAGTGGGGGAGGCAAACTTGGACGCATGTGCTGCAAATTAGGCTTTTGGTAGGCAGCCCTTGTGTTGGGAGCAGCGGAGGAGACAAGAGCGCGGGTGTTTCTGCATGGCAGCAGACTGCTGCACCTTGGGGGCTGACTGACCCGGGTGCGAAAGCAGGGGGAAAGACAGCAGGCAGTGACGAACACTTGCTCGCTCTTTCCCTCTTCCTGTCTCACTCCCTTGCTCTTTTGCCCTATTGGTGGCCCCTGGGGAACCCTTGCACGCACCTCTAAGCAGCCTCTGTATATTCACTCCCCATGTGTGTCTTCAATCGTGCTGCCCTTATATAAGGCCTCTTTCCTCCTCTACATGTGTTTGAAGCCCTCCGTCTCTCCCTCTCAGTCACTGTGGAAAGCTCTGCTTCATTTCTCTCTGGGTGGGAGTCCTCATTCATACTGAAAATAAGCAACCAGAGTCATTTTTACAGGAAGATCGTCAAATATCCTCTCAAGTTCGCTTGATTCATACATACAGAAGCAAGCTTTCTAAACATTTCACTTCATCCCCTGACTGAAAAGGAAACTTCTTTCATGTGAAATGGGGGCAAAGGGAGTTTAAAGCATTTTGGTTTCAATCTTACCCTTGAATACACACTTCCACTTGGATAAAACTGGACTTTCTGACATTAAAACACCTCTCAGATCCTCAAACATCCATCTTCTCTCAACATACACATGCACAGACAGGCACCATTCCTCTAACTGCATATAAACCACAGTGTTGACACAGATTTGGAGTTTATTCACACATCACATACTACAGTGGGTAATGTATTCAAGAAACATTGAACAGCGCTGCCACATATGACACAGGAAAAACAAAAGAAAAAGACACTGAACCCTTTCTTCGCCATTATATAAAAATAGTGTTGCTACAAAAGTATAAATTAGGCTTACTAATAAGACAACTCAGATCTGAAGCTACACAGGAATCTGCTGCCAAAGTGCGATAAAAAAGACAAAATGAAGAGAATCAAACCCATTTTTTTTTGCATTTTAGCAGAGTATAAAAGGAAGAAATGCCTGTAAAATAGGATGAAAGCAACACTAGTTTCTTAACCTGAATTGATAATACAGACTATAATCCATAGTTAAAACAGAAAAAGATCTCCATGTTTGCATTCTTATACCATATTTTACAATTATTATCTGAATAAGTTAAAATCCTGAAACAAAATAAAACTTACAGCTGATTTCAGTTGTCTAATAACAGTATCTAACTTGAGTTTTCTATTATATCAAAAACCTTTTGAAATGCTACTGTAGAAAATAGAGGTATAATGTTATTGGTGTTCCCTACTGTATCTCTGAAATGAAGGCTCCCCCTTGTGGCATAAAAACAGCAGTTCTCATGTATTTACATAATACATCTTCTGAAAATGGATGATGTCAACCCATTAACACCAACCCATGATCAGCGTCGCTACTCCCACCTCAAAAGGTTCATTATCAGTCCCGCTTGCTTGTCTGACTCGTGATGAGTGTCTCAAGGTAATGTCTACTCATAAAGCCAGTGTTTCTCAACAGATGGAAGTGAATCATGTCGGCTCTAACTTTATATATCAGTACTCTTATTAAAAGCATGCATATCTTAGATATAATTTGTATTTAATCAACAAAAAGAACGCTATTCTAAGTAAAATCATGTTGACATCATTACGTCAACCATGGCATTTTGTCCCAGAGCATATCCTATTTAAAATACTTATTTAAAAACTGTAAGAAAAATCCCTTCATCAGTTCAATTGAGGATCACCGCTAAGACTGCAAATCAATGTACAGTATTTTGACTATATCTTAGACCAGAGCTAAATTTTGTATCTGATTTTCAATCTTTAAATGACGACATTACCTTCTGAGTACTGAGGTAAAACATTGGATTGGTACTTTAAAAAAATTAAATTTCAAATATAATATACAGCAATCTTTTTTTTAACCAAAATATAAGTGTGACATTAATCAGTTTGCAAACAGCAGTATACATATTGATTATTATGATGAAATAATGTACGTCTTGGTTACACTGAATGAAGTCACATTCCCCAAGCCTTACAGAGGGAAAACAGATAACAGATTGTGTTAACGTGTGAGTGAAAGAGTTATTTTTCCTGAACCTTATTGCAAAATAAAAAATGAGACAGTTTAAGAAACCATTACAGAGTAACCTAAGACCCCCTGAAAATTTTGTCTTTGCTGACCTCCAGTGGTTGCACACAGAGATGTACAGGTGCACTTCAAAACCCCAAAGACATCACTGCTCTGTTGGGTGTGGTTAGAGGTGCGACAGGCCACATTTCTAACCACAACCATGCATCACTGATTGTAAAACAGGGAGAAGACCTTCAACAAGAGAGGGCAGCAAAAGTAGTTTACAGCCTGGTGTTAAGTTACTCTTACAGAAGAGGATAAAAAGAACATTTATGAATCACTACATCAAAGCTGTTAATGGAGGTAAAGAGGGCAACAGTCTGTTAAAAACAATCTGATGTAGTTTGCAATGCAGAGCTGTTCACCTTTGATTGACAGGTAAGCATTTTCAACCTTTAAAGCATTTATAAAAGAAGTTGACAATTTAATACATAACTGAAAACTGACACTCAGGTGGACTAGAAATATTTTTAGCTGGACCTTGGCGTTGCACTTTAGACCATTCACTCAAATGCCCTGTAATATCCCATGTGCAGTGTACTGACTTCTTACTTTCCACTTCCTGTGTCCTTTACAGCCTAAAGGTACAGTCACATTTAACAAAATTGCCCAGCTCTCAGCCTCAAAGAAGAACATATCACAATTGCAGCCTGGGTCATAAATAAATATTTTTAAGTGTGATTATAAACCTGAAACCGTGGCTAAATAAGTTGGTGCCACAGAGCAGGGGTACTAAAGTTACTATGTGTGCACAGTTCAGCAGTGATCCTACTGAGTAACCGTGCACATCAGCGAGATCAAAGATAAACAAAGATGAACCATAACAGGAAACGTATGCTTGAATTCGTCCAAGTCAACTAAAATTAACAGCAGACTGAGTGAACATTTGTTGGGCAGAGGAGTAATGTGACCGTATCCTGAAGGTCCAGTGTGTAGGATTTAGTGGCATCTAGCGGTGAGGTTGCAGAATTGAAACTTCTCCCGTGTGCCAACTGTGTAGGAGAAGTATGGTGGCCGACAAAAAAAAATGAATGGCCCATTTTAAACCCAGTGTTTGGTTTGTCCGTTCTGGGCTACTGTAGAAACAATATGGTAAACTCCATGGAAGAGGACCCGTCTCACATGTAGATAAAAAACAGCTCATTCCAAGGTAACAAAAACACAATGATTCCTCTTTTTGAGTCATTATAAACTAATGAAAACATAGTTAGGAATATTACACACAATTTCTGCTATTAGATGCCCATGAATCCTACACAATGGACCATTACGTTGAACTGGGAAGCTAGGAAACAAAATAAATACAATGTTTTGGCGTTTTTTTTGTTCTTTTCTTAAAGTTGATTTTTTTCAGTTATGACTATTAGTGTTTAATATCTGAATATAATTCAAAGGGTAGATTATATAGCCTCTCATCCATGTGGAGCAGTGAAATTATCTAACTGTACTGAACCCTTTAGGATCAAATGATATTTAAGCTGCATTACAAATATTAAGATAAACAAATTCCAAATGAAACACTCATATTACAATATTTGTTTTGTTAAATCTCTCTGCTCTGGTATGACCCCAGAAAAGACCTGACCTACTGAGTATAGGTTTACGGTACAGAAATAAAATGACAGTTCATTTTATTTCCATGGTTCTGAGTATAAGTTTATACAGTGGATACTTGTGCTTGGGTGTGTTATTGTTATTGTGGAAATAATTCCTGACCTGTTATATAGAAATTAAATTAAGAGATGACCTGAACTTTGGAATAAAGCACTTGTCAAATACCACAGTTGTTAATGATTTTTTCCACATTTGACCACTGGAGGGCACTGTTTCAAACCATCAGCCAGAGATTCTTTTGAATCTACAGGAGTGGGGAAAAAAACTACAAGCTTTAGAAAAGATGGTGAAAAGAAGGCCATTTAACAGCAATAAAAAGGCATGATGTTGGCTCTGACTGTTAAAGGGAGAGCTCGGATTTTTTGAAGTGGGGTACTTATCTACAGTCAGTGGATTACCTATAGTAGATGGCTGACGACATGTCTTAAATTTGGCGAAGCAGGCAGGAGTACTGTTATGGAAGGAAAGCAATATACTGCTGTGGACAGGGTGAGCAGCAAAACCTATTTTAGCCACCTAAAAAAAAATCAGTTTAAGTGTGTGCTATATGTGGAATATGCATGTCACTCAGGCGGCCCCGCCCTTAAATATGCATAACCTTAAGCCTTAATAAAATGTGAATGGAAGAGTATTAAAAAAAATTCAACCCCGTACAATTGTCATGAATGTTGAAATTAGCTATAGAGACTAAAACTGTTTTTTGTACCAGGCTGTAAACTATTTATATCTGCTGAGAAGTTGGACATTTTAACATGGGGGACTAAAGGGATTTACGCTGTTTTGGAGCCAGCCTCAAGTGGCCATTCAAGGAACTGCAGTTTTGGCACTTGCGCATTGGATTCATTTCTCAGCCTGAGGTTGCCGCTTGTTTAACACTATGTTTTGCCAACTGTAGAACTTCTGTATTCCTACAAATAAGCACAGCTGTGCCGCACACTGAATTATACCACAGATCAGCTGTTAGGTCAGATTTTCAGATTTTTTTGGAAGAGACAACAAATTTGTGACAGCAACGACAAAATGACGTTCACTGTGGCGACAAGGGGAAACCTTTATGAACCACAGTATACAGAGGAACTTTTGTAGATGGAGACTTAATGGGCCGAGAGAGAAAAAGGGGAAATTTCTGTGGAAACTGGAGGCCAAGAAAGAGCACCAGCTAACTGGCTGTGGCAGAGGATGCCAGTGCCTCACATGCAGTCTGAATCAACAATCATCCAGAGTCCCCCGAATGCCAATGTCTTGTGGACCGTCTTCAATTTGGCATAGTTGGGCCTATGCGTAGGAATACAGAAGTCCTGCAGTTGAGAAAATGTAGTGGGAAGGAACAGTCTAATGGCAAAGTAAAGCAGTAAAAATATTCTAAATATAGTGCACACTTTGAATGATATAGATTGACGATAGAGATTTTTGGGTCTTTTTTATAGGTGGCTAAAATACATTTTTGCTGCTGCCCCCATCCACAGCAGTATATTGCTTTGCTTCCTTGGCAGTACTCCTGTTTATTTCTCCAAACTGGAAGGATGCTGACCGCCATCTCCTGTTGGTAATACACTGATTATATTTAAGTAACTCATACAGCCCAACCTTAAAAATTCTGAACTATCCCTTTAAGGTGGCGCATGAAAGAGACTTAAGGCCCAAAAACAGAGATGACAAACTAGTACTTGACTAATTAGTACCAAAGGCAACAAACAAATGTACAGTATAACTTCCATTCACCCTAGTCATTTTAGGAGGTATTAGCTAGCATATATGTATACTAGAATCCATAAAAAAATAAATAAGTTGACTTCATTAGGATGCATGTGTTGATTTTAACGTACTGGCAGAAGCTGCTTCATCCTGTAAAAAAAATAAACCCTCGGAGACCCATTCTTCGTTTGTTGCAAATGGCACTAACTGTATTTGGGGTGGAACGTTTCACAAAAGTCACGGTTCAGTACATACCTCGGCATTGAGGTCACAGTTCGGTGTGTTTTCGGTACAGTGAGGAAAAAGTGGCGGTGCCTGCTTGGGTGCACTCATTCCTGAGAGTTGATTTCACAAAGAAAATAATTTACCATTAATAATTAACTGTAAGAACGTCATGAAAACAGTCATTTTGAGGAGATAGAGTTGGAAACTATGCCCTATGATAAAGCTTATTGCTTTAAAAATGGAAATGTGTAGCTCGCAAGGAAGACAATGTTTACATTAAAATGATAAATGAGGCAAAAAAGAATAAATAAAATAATAATGATAACTTTCCTATGGACAAGTCTTTTCTAATTAAGCTTTGAAAAAACAAAACAAACACACACATACACACAGTGGGCAACCACACAAGGATTTATGCAATTATGAATTAAATCCTTGCCTACAAGCTTACCAAGCTGATGGCTAATAACATTACTGCTGTTTATCTGAGGGCAATGCACAGGCAGAATGTCTCCGGTAAGAAGAAGTGTACTGACGTCCCACAGAGCTGACTGATGTGACAGAGATTCCTGAAGTATCTGGAAACTATCATCTGGCCAGACAAAATGGCCTCTAGATGTCATTATTGTGTGTTTACTGACATACAAGCTGGGTTGTTCCATTAAGTATTAAAAGATAATATAACCAATATGCTATTTAATTCCCTGTTGGTGCAATCCAGCTGTGGTAAGGCTAAATGAAATCAGTGTAAGAGCTGACCACAAACAGATTCTAATATGATGCTGTCCTCTTTGTGCATGTTAAGAAAAGTCGACCAAAAGCTTCATTTTATCCAAGAAAACTTCATGGTATAGGCCCATCTTTGCAAATCTAGCCATTTGACTTGCAATTCTAGCAGCAAAAGACCTCTCGAGTTAATTTTAATAAGAAAACAAACCATTGGACGACTTTTCTTTACAATTTGTAACATAAACAGAAATGGAAAGCATCATATTAATGTTTTATCAGCTGCTGTTTTACCCTTTGAATTAAAAATGCATGCAGTGCAGTGCATGCAAATGATCGACAGCTAAATTTTTAGGTCACCAGAAGCGACCGTCAAATTAGCTGCAATGATTTAGCTGTGATACCTGACTGTTTCCCGTGGCTGAGTATGTTGAAAAATATAATCTTCAGTGATACACGGTAAATCATAAACCTGGTACACTTAAGTGTCAGAGGTGCAATGGCAGTGGAGATTCACCTCTTGAATTTTTATGTCATACACCAATGAAACTCATCCTTCTTATACTGTACATGCTACAGTACGTACTGCTGTGAGTTTTCAGAGGTCTATGACGGTAGTTTCAAGCAGTGAAAGCTGACTTTACCTGAAAATGTTGCCATCCAGTGAGAATAACAGCATTATAGCCTTGAGCAGTCATTAGGCTGGAGTAATTCAAATCACTGGCCATGATAAGACTGATCCTGCTTACATGTGCATCCCAAACCGAGGGTGGCGTACCAAACGGGACAATCTTTTGAGTGTTACCGTTCCACCCCTACATTTTGTCCACAGTACTTTACAACAGTCCTTTCTCCATATAAAATATGTAATAAGCCGTATTGTTTTATGGGTGTTTGCAACCTATACAATGTGAGTTTCCTGTAAATATCTGTCTGGAGAAGTATTTAACACATTTAAGTTGTCTAAACCTACAGTATATAAATAATAGTCTTCAGTCATTGGTTGGAGGTGAAGGTTTGGTTGATTAGGGTTGGCTGAGTTTCTCTCCTAGCCCATGTTGGAGCGAAGGAAAATGAGTTTGTTCATCTCCTCAGCGGTTACCTGCTGCCTCCTCTTCATAGCTAGGCTCTGCTCGCACACAGTCACACACTCATTGCGTATGCCCACAGCAGGCACAGCAAGGAGCCACATCGCCAGGCGAGCGAGCTTGGGGAACTTCTCGTTCACTGCTGTGCTCCAGTACTGGAAGAGGTCAGGTGTGCCTTGGAGAAGAGGCTCAGCCAGGTATTGAAAAATCTCTTGTCTAACTTGGCTCTGACTCTCATCATTACCAGACACAGAGCAAGATGAGGAGGTCCCCCGTGAGGTGCCGCCATTGTTTCCCGCACCCTCTACGCGGCTTATTTTAGGAGTTGGTGGGCCGTCAGTGTCCCGCTCTTCACCACCTGAGCCTCCACCACCAGTCATACCTCCATCCCTGGTTTCAGCAGCCATTTCGCATGCACGGGAGATTATGTCTTCATGCTGGTAGGCTGGCACTGAACGCAGCTTGAGTTGTGGATCCAGGACCATGGCTACCTGGTGGGCTCGTTCAACCTAGAGACAGACGAACAGTTGTCAGTACTTCCTAAAACCAAATACTCCTGAGCATTCATGATATACCAAGGCTCAGGTCTGGGTTTGAGCCCTAATACTTTTTTTTTTGTAGCAATCATACCAACTGTCAAGTTGGCATCAAATGTCTGGTAAGATCTATCACTTTGACAGCAAAATGTTAGTTTGAGAAACTTACTATACGCAATGCCAGTTCATTACCTTGAAGTTCTCCTTCAGTGCTTCTAGGAAGTAGTGGCAGAGTTTGCTAGCCGTGCCAGTTCCAGCCTCTCCAGCTTTGGATGTGAAAAACTTCTCCAAGCGTAGGTAGACCGGCAGCACCTGCTGCAACGTTGGTCTCCTCTGACTGCTCAGCTCCAGAGCTGCCAGACGCAGAGGTGCCAGCAGACAAGCCAGCGTGCCCAGCAGATGCTTGTTGAGACCTTGGAGGAGTGGAGCTGTGGCCTTGCTGCGTCCAAAAGCCTCACAAATTTGTTCAAAGTGTGCATGGACCTGCAGAAGAGCTTCAGCCATACGATCCCAGCAAGGAGGGGTGGGGCACTGTGCGGGGCTGCTCTGTGAACCTTCCTCAGTTGTGCTTGTGGATGTGTTGGTGCACGGCTCCTCACGAAGGGACAGAGTGGTGGAGGAGGCGATATCTCGGCATGTTGAGAGAAGCTCAGCCAACTCGTGAAGACCTCGAGCCTGGAGGCTCCGCTTCCCGAGAACAGCCTGGACGACTGCACCGAGAGAACACCCCGCGCATCGCAAGCATATCCTGCTCCGGCCGCCGCCGCCAAGTGGTGATCCTGCAAATCCTGCCGCCCACACTCTGGGCTCTGAGACATACACGGTGCGAATGTCTGACATCACAAACTCAGACAGCACATTCTGCACCCAGTGGTGAATCTGCTCAGGCCCCTCCCTCAGCTCAGCCTCCCTCACGCCGAGCACATAGCGCTTCAGTCTCGACCCCTCCACCTGGTAGGCTGTTAGAACATAGCAAGCATCTGGACCTGATGTCTGGGAGTGGCAGGTGACAGCGATGCCAAGTGAAGCATTGGAGCCTAGAGCACACGTGACTTTGACTTTGACTTGGTTGTACATGCGGGGCAGCTGGCGCAGTGCCAAGGCACTCATGTTGCCAAAAGCATCACGGGTGGAGTAGGCACCATGACGAGCACCTGTATCCACTAGGGTCTGTGCCAACTTCAGGAAGTCCTTGCTGTTGAGCACGTTTAGCATGCTCAGATCTGAGCACATTACCCGTAAGAGGCGCTCAGCCACCTGCTGTCGTTCCTTCTCAGGTAGTCCATTATTCTCTGCCAGAACAGACAGCAGATGGATAAATAGGAAAGTGGAGTAAACATGAGAAAGATAATTAGTGTTTATTTGTTTTTCTTACTTTATGTTTTTGCAGAAAACACAGTATCTTATAAGGGAAAAGGAAATACAAAATCACAGGGAATAATAAAGACATGGTAACAACACTGGAACAAACCTGGATTCATTTTACGGACCAGATTCATTTTAAACTTTAAACTGCATTTGGCATTATTTGAATCTTATTCACAAGAGGAAGATTTTCTTTTTGCTCTAGTGCAACAGAAAACACTCAGGGATGTTGTTAAATGGTGTGCTTCTTAACCTACAGGCCACCGTAGGCTCCATAATTATTCCATTTCAACAACTTTCTAACAACACAGTGTACAAAGAGTCAAGGAGGGTACAAACCTTTTCATAGACCCCTATGTATGGTGACTCTGACAGTGTGAAATGAATTAAGTTGATTGCAGTACTTACGGCTGAGTGTGTTGTTTCTCTGGGAGATACTTTGAGGCTGGATTTGTAGTTTAACTGAGGAATGGGCCTGAGCCTGAGAGCCTCTCCACAGCGGCTCTTGAGGACCGGAGGCTGAGGAGGTTTTGGGAGAGTCCCCTTTGGTGTGGTTCTCATTGTCCGCTGTGGAGATACGGACATGGAACATTAGGCAGAAGTGGCGACAATATTGTATGGTTTTAATGGTGAAAGTGTATGTAAAGAATAAAGAATAAAATGATGACACAAAATAAAACAAACAAAACAGCTGTCAGCAAAAGAAAAGAAAAAAACACGTTACTTGGCCTCCAATAAGCTTTCATTAACAGACTGTGCCTTCATAATCAGCTGACCAGTAGGGTTGGGCCGATGTAAAAATGTCAAAACCGGTTTGATTGTAAGCCAAACTTCAGACCGCAATGGTATACCAAATTTTACCACTAGGTGTCGCACATAACTGAGCAGCGGCTCCTGAATACACACAATGAGATTCGGCTGTCGGCTCAACAGCAAAACCACAATGCCCTCCCATTCCCCGTTTCTTAGTTTTATATATTATGGCTACATTTGCACCTTGAACAGGCTGTATTAAAGGAATTTGAGAGAGCAGTCTCGTCACCTCAAAAAATGCATTAAGTTTCTAGTAAATAAGCAAAATGTGTGCCGTGTGCATCCTCCCCCCTCCCACCTCTACTGCATTTGAACTCCTCGGCAGTAAATTGTGCACAGCCTGTCAGACACTAGTGGCTCCACTAACAAAGAAACATGACATTATGTTGAGCATGTTGTCATATTGCTCATTACTGATGCAATATATGTGACGCTGTCGGCACAGGTTGCTGACGTAGGCAGCTTTTGTCATAATGACAAATGCCAGTTTGCGTAAAGTCTAATCGGTTTCAGCTCCTACGACCGGCCAGACAATCAAAACTGAAAATCGCCAACCCAACTCTACTGACCAGGTTGATAAAAAGATCTTACACTAAATTCTTTCCTCAGTCAGTTGTCATATATGAATATCCACAAATGTTGCCGGGTATGTCTTTAAATGAAGTCAGTCTCACAGCAGTAATTCAAAAGCAAGGCCAATGCCAAACAGCAAAAATTCATCATAAATGATGACTAGTGTAAATATATTGGAGGACAAGCAACATGATTCATGCATAAGAGGGTAAACAAACTGCACATAAGGCATTTATCAAGTAAAAATACCAAACATTTGGTGGTTACAGCTTCTCAGATGTGGGGTTTTGCTTGCTATCCTGGTTTTCATACCATCGTAAAATTAATATTTTTTGTTGTTTTGACTGTGAGCAACACAAAGTAATTTTGTCATGTCTGTCGATTGTGCTTGCTTGAGATTAGAATTGATCTTTATCACTGATGTTTTATGTACTGAATGATTAAGTGAAAAAGAATGCACTACTGCATATATACATGGAAACATGTATGATGCACTAAAGCTTTTGCAACAAAACATGAAAACTGTATCCAGCAGCCTCAGAACCAGATCTGCAACAACCCTGATTACAACAATATGTTCCTTGGAACTTCATATGCAAATGTGTTCTCAGGAATTTAATGCCTATTCTTCAATAACAATTGAGGATTCTGAGTGATCATACAGACTTTCACATGCATTGCAGCCACTGAGGGTGTGTTCACATTCTGTTTTTGTTTCCCTGTCCAGCTTAACATGCATTTGTAGTCGTGAACTCACCAGCGTGGGACTGCATGTGCTCCAGCAGGTTGTTGTAGAACTGGAACTGGATGCCACAGGCACCACAAGTGTAGGGTTCTAAAAAATCACAAGGCCCAGAAGAGTGTTGACTCTTTGTCGGAGGAGAAAATGAATACACTGTGCATATGTCCATCGACTAGCCTCTAATAACCCCGATCTATACTCTGGAGGTCAGTTCCACCGAGACGTGGCTCGAATCGTGATGCAGTTTTTGTGTTGCTTTGCAAAGACCTGCAGCAATGTTTAAAATTTGTCTGCTGGTTCGTCCTAATGGCCGGTGGATTTAAGGCGCTGGCCATGTAATCAGAATGTCCCTGGTTTGAAAAGCATTTGTTGCGTGTCAGTCCCCCTCCCTATCTCTCCATCTCTACCTTCACTTTCTGTCTAATAAAGGCAACATTTACAAAAAAATATAATAAACAAATGTTTAAATATAAACATTTTAAAATCCTTTTCCAACAATCCTTGTCCACCAAAAGAAAACCTTATACAGGTATGAGTCTGACTGCTTAATTATCAGTCATTACAAGACACAGCGATATCTGTGCACAATGCAGATGCATATTATGGCTAGTGTTAACAATCCTGTTCAGACATTCCCTCGTGATAATGAAGCTAAATGCAGAAAATCTCTTTAATCAAAATGGATTAGAGAAACTACTAACACCAAACAACAACAGATTAAAAACAAAATTGAAGCATACCAGAAAAAAGGGTGAAATGAGAAGAAGGCAGCATGCATATTTGCTGTTCTGAGCAGGAAGGTGGGGTTGGACTTACTCTGGGTTGCAGAGAAGGTGCTGGCCACCAGAGGGCTCGGAGTTCCTGTGGACGGGAGGATAGGGAGGGAGTTAAAACTACAAACACAGTGGGCCATTCTCGACCACTCTTTTCTGTTGTTTATTCAGTCAGCCCCTTTAGTGTTTATTATTCTTTGAAATGGCAAGCATGATTTGCAAAAGCATTTACTTAACATTTCTATGCTCTGGTACCAAACACTATGAGACCTCACAGAAACTGTGATCAGTGACTGATAGTGATGTTAACTGTATACAACCAATTTATTACAAGGACGTATTGATTGATTCGGGCACCAGGCAAAAACAAATACTTTTCTCTGAGTGAGAAAAGCACAACAAAATGGCACAGACAGGAAACTAATGGAAAACAAAGAAGACTTTTGTACTGTAGGACAGCATTGCTCAAAGTAAGAAGCTTTATAAAGAAAATATGTTTTCAGGGCCTTTAACTACAAGCTGCTTTTTGAATCACTGCCATGATGTGTGGCAGTGCTATGTTATGTTAGTGCGTGTTATCAGAGCCAAAGGTGATCCAACATGGTATTCAACAAGGTCTCCATTTTCATGGTCTGAGTGTGGAGTAGAATAATAATAATAATCTAGCTCTTGGACTTGAGTTTTATATAGTAACAATTGATGCAAGGTAGGTCACACAAACCTCTTAACATCATCTACTCCCCCTCCATCTCAATTTTCAGCCCAGGCATCAGCGGCAAAACACTATCTGCAGAAATACTGCTTCTATCTATACTGACACTCACATATACCTGCTTTGTAGCAGAACTGAAAATACCTTTTCACCGTTCGAGCAGAAATGACACATTTCCACACACATCCACATAAAATTAAGTGACTCAGTGCTCACCGCTCGAATTCTGCGAGCTGTTTGTGTCAACCAGACTAGACTGAATTGCACTTTCCAGTTTCCGCCTGAATGGACTGTCTGTAAGTGAAAACACAGGAGAAACACTGAGTGACATGTCCGTGGTAAGTAACGTGGATAATATTCTTAATTCGAGCTTTGAACCCACACAACACTTAAGTTGGAGCAAAGTCAATGGCGTGAAATTCATTAATCTGAGTTTTAGTTTGCAGCATGCAAATCAATCATGCTAACGGCCTCGACAAAGGATCCAAATGTTCATATTATATTTAAATATGGTTTTAATTCCTCCTCTTCGTTCCATCTTTTTGACCCACTTCTAAGATGTGAGTGTGTGCCATGCTTTAAATAGTTCTTTATGGTAGAGTGCTTCTTAGCAGAAAGATGAAGGGGGGGGGTCATGAGCCACAAAATACAGTACCAGTGTGAAGAAAAATCATCGATTTATGACAGCTGGGAACAAGTTTTGGTGAAGAAATGGAGCCTGCAATGTTGACAAAGGACTATATGTAATGTGTTAAAAGAACAGTCTTAAACACAGACCTTTGTGATTAATTTTACTTTGTTAAAGCAAAAAAAAAAAGTATTTTAATTAGTGTTTTTTTTAGCTTGTGAATGTTTCTGGAAATAAATATGACAGCTTTTAAAAAAAACTAACATTTGGTAAGAAATCGTGGAATCTGTGTGGGCTATATTCAATTTAATTTCAGTGTTTTTGAACATCATTTTAATCATTTTAGGTGCTTGAGGCAATTAAAAAGAGTCATAACAAGAGAAGAAAAAAAAAACGTTTAAGTATCATCACTTTAAGTGTGCAATTAACCATTCACTAGAGGTTAATAGTTTCCAGCAGGGTTGCCACAAATACAGTGGCAAGGTGACCCAGAACCTTACAGTACATTCAATCTCTCAGGGTTCTCTTAAATTCTTTTTCCACTGGCTCAGCGAACATGCGTTAGCCACAGTGAGGCTCGCTCTTATGAATTCCTACCACACCCTCACAGCAGGACTGTGATATTATTGTGACGGCCCCTGCAATAAAACCCAGCTATGCCAATGTCATGGTAAACTGACTGGTTGCACGTCTGTGGTCGTGTGGGCGACCAGAGTCACACTGACATTTTAAAAAGACATTATTCAGCAGTGCATGCGATAGGTGTTTGGTTTCTGATCATGTTCACTAGGTTGTTCTCCCATTTTAACAACATCCATCTCTGCTCCATTTTGGCGTGACTCATTACCAACATTATCACAATTTGTCATGTTGACACCCTCGGCCAATCACAAAGCATTCAAGTTCTACAACACCAATGACAAATCTAATGTACAGTATATGATCTGTAAATATCATACTTGGCTCTAAGTTAAAGGTAAAGGCAGGCACAACTTTGTGTGTGTGTGTGTGTGTGTGTGTGTGTGTGTGTGTGTGTGTGTGTATATATGTTGAGAGTACAAGTATTCAGATTATGAGGTGACAAGGCATGAAAATTTTGCTTAGCATTATAAAGTAAATCAACAACAACTGAAAAAATGTAGGATAAAAAAAATGCTTACTTTTTATCTTACCAGCTTGGCTGTGGCCAAATTTACTCATATCCATGCTACCACATTCCTGTACCCGTGATGTCTTCAAATCAAAGGAGCCTACATCAAGACAGATTCTCAGAGTCAATTGCAGTCCAGTGGTCCAACTTACACCGGTGACACCCATTATGACAATACTGATTGGTTTTTCTTACCAAAGATGCAAAATTAGCATTGTACACATTAAAAAACAAACTTTGAAATGTTAAAACTTCTGGGGCTGCTCCTTGAAATTTGGAGATTCGAATCGTCAGTCGGAGACCCCTCAGTCGACTTGGGGTTGTTTTGGTCCCCAGATTTTGCTGAAGAGTAAGCACTCTAGACTTTCACACTTCTCACTGGTACAGAGACCTCTGGTCGAAATGCAGCGGCACAGGCAAGGAGAAACTTTCCACCGTAAGGCTCCAAGATAACTTTATCTTCTCTCTTCTGCTTGGAAATGGTGAATTTACAGCTCACAGATACTTAGTACAACACAGTCTTGTTACCACTTTGTTGTAGAACATAGCACACTAATCCGATACTAAAAGGTGGAGCTACAAACACTACAAACACGACAATTTCGCATGACAAGGACTCAATCACTCAACGAACAAACCATTTTTAAATATCCCACCAATTGCGATAGAGCAGTAACGACCCCGTAACATCAGCAGTAACAACATTTAAGAGTACTGTCTGCTGTGGAAACATAAAACAGATGTATACCCCTTTTCTATAAGCTCTTTTGGCCGCGCCGAGTCAAACCAAGCCAAATCCATTTGCGTTTCCTTTGTCAGTTTAAACATGCTGAGCTGCACCTGAGAGGTACAATCTCTGGAGGAGGGCCAAAAGCACGCCTGACCACCTCCAAGCAGGTAGCGGTGACTTCTTGCCTACCACAACCAACCCCTGACAGCTCCCATTCTCCCCCTGAAACAAGTGTGTGTTGCAAGACTCAACTCACATCTGTCTGCAGGAGACCAGAGACAAAAGCCTTTCTTAAAGTCTCTGAAGCTCTCATTACTTTTGCAACCTCTAACTAAAACTCTGTGGTTTGGAGTTTAGTTTCTCTCCTGCTTCCTGTTTTTTTGTCTTTAGATATCTGCCTTATTTTACTGTTTCATGTTCACTTTCAGCTGTATAGGAGTCTCGTTAAGTTACTGCTGATGAATTCCTGACATTTCCTTATTTTGCTGTTCCACAATAAAAGGTTATAAATGACAAATAACAGGGGGCTTTTAGTGTGAAGAATCTAAAGGGAATGAAATGTGTTTAACACTGAATTAGCCGACTTTTGTTAGCGGCTAACCTTCAATCAAAATAAGTCTACTAGTACCACAGGGAGGAAGTGCAAAAGCAGAAACAGCCACAGTGAGATGTTAGATAACGAACTGCAGACAAAAGACTCTTATGGCATCCCTGCAAACAGCTCACCTCTAAAAGGTAAACTTCTTTTACCTGCTGTGCTGCGTGATGGAAAAACACTTGCAGCAAAATAACAGGGGACCTTTAGCTGTGAACCAGCCCACTGCTTTTAAACGTCATTACAAATGACAGGCCATAATCAGTTTAAGACGCAGTGCTGGGCTGACGTGCAGAGTCAAACCTAACCCAGCCAAGTCAGCACGAGTGTGGGAAAAGGGTTCTAGGGTTTCGGTATATGTACAGGTTACATAGGGGTTCAAAAGGTGTTTGGTGGTTATATTTGTAAAAACAAACACAGTAACTAAAATAGGGGAATCCTGCACATCCTGACTTTGAGCAGTAACTAAACGAGCTTACCCATTGGTGTGTGAAGAGCAACATGCTCCTGATAGGGGTTGAAATACTTGTACTGCTTCCCACAGAACTCACAAACATAGCTCCCAGTTTCTGCGGACAAGAAAACAAACAATCAAACCTTTGTTTTCTTAAAAATCCATGTTAGTGGTAAAACTGCATTATATCAATTAAGGTCCAGTTTGTTGGATTAATTGTGTTCAATAAAAAAAAGCGACAGAATGGATTTGTTAATCAGGTCTCATTTCACAAGGGAGAAGCAGAAAACAAGAGGTCTAATAGAGTGGAAAAGACGAAGGAGCTGGTGATTCTGATGTATCTTTTCTCATCTGAAAATTTACATTTAGCAATACCTCAATATTAAAGAACATTAAAACACACAGGGGTCTCCCTGCATAGTGCCTGGAGGTTCACGCTATTCCCCCCAATCAGTAGGAGTCATTAGTGCAGTGACAAGAGCAGGCTTCCCACCTGCGAACACTGCCAATTGTGTTTGAAGGGACACCCGCTGCCGTCGGTTGAACCCGCGGTCTCTGCGGAGGTGGGCGAGTGCTTTTTCCCCTGCGAAGGAGGACTTTTGGACTCATGTTCTGAAACCTTTCCAGTGTGGAGTTAGCTCATATGCTTTGTGATATTGTTCTAACATGGATCATCACCATGACTTAAGGTTGTGCATTACAAACTGTGTCTAATACGCTGAGCTGGACACAGGTGGACTTCAAGCTGTCAAATGTTTGTTATGTTAAGAAAAATCAAACAAATGATGGATGCACCTAAAATCAACCTTAAAGGGTAAGTTCAGTATTTTTCAACCTGAGCCCTAATTCCTTTTTGTGTCTAAGAGACTGATGGGAACAGCGATTTTTAAAGTGGGCAAGACCACGAAACAGGCTGCAATGTTACCCTTTGGGGCATGTTCGCACCGTCAATTAACGTCTACTAAAAGTGCTCGTTTTTGCCACCAATAGGTTCAGGATATTAATAGTGTCTGAAATCTTGTGGAAAGTATCCGTACAGAGAGAGACATTTTTGTTAAAGAGATCCTTTTTATTTAACCAGAAACAGCCCCAACTTTTTTAATCGCCAAACCAACCAGAAAAAAACAGTAATTTTATCATCATGAAACACACTGTATCTAAAGTCGACAGAAAAAAGAAAACTCACAAAAAAATGTCTGAGTTCGTCAACAATCAGCAACTCTGGTTTGGTTGGAATAAACCCCTAATTCACCCAGTTACATGTGAAAGTATGCTGGCTTTATATATCCTATAATTACTGTTTATTTGAATGGAGTCTGGTGGAATTGGTGATGGCTATCCTCGCTCAACACTGGACCAATTTCGAAAGCGGTTGTTCCCATTACTCATTTAGACACAAAAATCTGGGAAAATAGGGTCCAGGTTGGAAAGTACCAAACTTACCCTTCAGTCCCATCTATGAAGATATGTCAGATGTATGATTTCCCACTCTAAAATAATCACTAAAATATATCTTAAAAGCAATTAGATCTAATCATTCTGAAACAATGGGTTACAATGACAAATGATCCCAATCTAATCTATTTCTTCTTGTAAACCAGCAGCTGCAATTTGCTGCGTATGCTACTGTATGTATGATACATTTTGTCATCTTTTCCTGCTGTATATCTGTAGAACTTGCAAAAACAAAAAGTGCATCAAACAGTCTTACTTGGTCCGATTTTCTGGTAGGGTTCAACTGGCTCCTCCTCTTTAAGGCCATCCACAGGTAACACTACCTGTTCATATGGATCTGAGAGAGATGGAGGAGGCAGATGAGGAAGAAATGGAGAATGGCAAAGACATCCCACAGTTTACTTACATATTCATACCTTCTTTACATTTTTACGTATGACTTTACATGAAGTGATACTCTGTAGTTAAGTGCTAGTATAAATAAACAATGTCAAATTAAAGTAAATTCTAAAATAGTGGGATTTATTTGCGTCCACAAACGTGAGAACTATCCTGTCTGAAATACACTTTACCTGAGAAAGACTAACATTAGAGTCAGGCAAGTGCTCATTTGATAGTGTATTTTTTATTTTTTTTTCTTAGCAAAAAGGCCTGAAGTTTTCTGATCAACTCCTCTTTACTATGCTACTCAGCTTTTGTTGCTGCTGCAGGAAGCAGAGATTCTGCTGCGAGGGGACAGTGTGAAATGGGAAGTTCACTTATAAATGGCTTTCCAGAGCAAGACTTGGGAGTTTCAAAGAAGAAAATAAATTGTCATGCAAATTGTCCAAAAAAACTCCTGGTTACCATCAACTGCATGCAGGTCACGGTGCTCCTGGAAGCAGCTGTAGTATTTATACTTCTTGCCACAGATGTCACAGGAGTAACGGAAGCTATCTGCGGATGAACAGATAGAGAGAGCGGCATTGTTGATAAAGACAAAGAATATTACTGGGACTGACAAGCAGTATTTTATGGATGACTAAATCAAAAACTGCAAACTGGGTCATTTCATACCAACTCACCTAGGAGGTCTTGTCAACGATTTTTTAATTAATTCATGTGCAAACTTCTATTAGGTTCACGGGACACTTCAAAATCCTATAGCTCGATTCCAAGCACTTCTCTAGTTTTGATTCTTCTTTTTAAGTTTGGCCGTTCGCAGCAAAATTTTGTAATTTTTGCAATTCTTTGTATGTGTATTCTAAGCCTCACCAATTGCTTAGTTTTCACTGGATTGGGTTTAAATTTGTACTGAACGTCCAAGAACCCTAAAAGGGCTCATTTATGCTCAATATGAGATATGGAGACAGAGACAGACAGAGCTTTGTGTCTGTACCCCGTGCTCATTTTGTCTGTGCACATTTTCTGTAAGCTTACAGATACGGAAGAAATGATGCAGTACCACCAGCGATCATGGAGGCAGTGTAGCTTTGTTTAGGCGAGATACGACCACAGGAGACAACTTAGAAGTTTAAAAAATGGTGGGACGGATCAATAATACAGCGCAAAGACTTCTCCATCTAAATGTCAAGATGTTTTTAATGGCCACATAGACCACCGCCATTTACAACACTGCTTCTGTTTGTTGTTGTATGAAACTTTTACTCTGCCCTCTAGCTCCATTTATTGGCAGTGTCTATGCCAATATAAAGGACGCCTGAAAGTATGAGGGCAGTGATGTTTACCAGGTTCAAACGGACGGATTCATTTTTGTGCGTAAAGGAAGTATAAATGAGCCTTAAGAATAGTACACAACATGTATTCATGTAAATAGTTGTCACTGATTTTTTTTTTTTTATAGTAATCAAATTAATAGAAATGTTTTAAAAAATTCCCAGAACAAAGAATCTTTGATTTTCAACAATTATTATCTTCACTAGGTTTCACTTTACTGCAGCCAAATTTTTGTTCTGTTTAGTATTAATATAGCTCTATCACATCTAGAAGTTATTTGGTCCTGTATAAAAAAAACGAGTGCTTCGAAGCTGAAAAACCCATTCAGTCAGATATTTTGACTGTATATTTTTCCGAAGAAGGATTATTTCAATTTCCCTATTTTTTTTATGGTTAAGTTATGACATTAATTGCAGATTTACAGAACAAAATTAAAGAAGCACAAAAAAAAAAAAGATGAAATGTAGCTCTAAGGGTTTTGCAGGGTACCGTGAAGTTCACAGGAGTTTTTACATAATTTTTTTCCCCAACTCATGACTTGAACGGTGAAATGTTCTGAATTCTGGGTGAGTTGGCATGGAATGACCCAACTGTGAAAATAATAACCCTATAATAATATAACAACAGCAAACTTTGGTTTGGTGCACAGTACAGAGAGCAGGAGAAATGGTAGAAGGTAATGTGACATGGCTTAAGGAGCCACTGCAGGTACAGTGCGTACAATTTCACCAACTAAGCCCCAAAACACAGCAGTTTAATACATTCAGAGAAGCAGTCGAACACCCTGTACCCCAAGGTGGTGCAGTTGCTTTTCACACTTAATTTGCAGAAAAAGTGTTTCATTGTGCCAGAGAAAAAAGGGGCAGAGAGGGCAGAGTTCTGCTTTTAGTCATTCTGCATTAGAAACATTGATAAATGAACAAACAAATAAGATTAAAGTACATAGGAAAAGATATGATTGCATTGGGAAAGACAGACAGACAGACAGACAGAGAGAGAGAGGCTAAATGAGATTAGATAAACAAGACAAATAGGCAGATGAATCCCTGCGGGGAAAGTGATAGAAAAGGTAATAATGATCTGATTAGTTTTATGACTGACATCTCCATATAAACAGAGTTAAAAATATACTAATGCAAAACATGTTTCAGTGTAAATAAGTTAAATGCTGCATTATAAATTTGAATTAAACTCAAATAGTGTTATAAGTAGAATATGAAAGAATTAAATGGGAATTTGCCTTTGCATTTTTATTTGGGATTTGTCAGATCGACATACTGTTAGCATATGAATTAAACTTTTTTTTTTTTTAAACCTGCACACTGAATTAACTATACGTTAAGACCCAAATCATGAAACATATATTTTTGACTGTGCATTAATATCACTTCTTCATGTTTACATGTGTTTTAACTTTTGCAGCCAAGTCTGTAGAGGGCTGAGACAGTGAGAGGACATAAGGGCTGAAGATTACTTGTTCTGCTCTTCCTAATTTTGTTGCAGTGGGATCTTTGTGCAGCCAGGTGGCTGCTGACAATTAAGAACACCTGAAGTGCGCCTTGGCACACCACAGTGAAACCCTGTCTGAAGCCAATCTGTTGCATAAACAGCATGGCGTAAGGCAACAAAATCTATTTCTAACCTTCTTTCTCCAGTTGGTTCAGGTTTAGTCTTCTCTTCATAGTATTATGCCTGACTGATGTTGCCCCAGCAGAGGGCCCCTAAACCACCTTACACACCCATGTGACAAATGTTTTATCATTTAGCAGCAGAGCAACAACTTCTGAACTTTCTGCAGTCCGTCCTGACTCTGCTAATTCAATCAGCTGCTTTCTGAATTCCTGAGGTATTCCAATGATGTATTTAAATACCGTGAAAGATATGTTTATTCTGCTCTGGACTGATCGTTTTTAAGTCTGAATGCATGTCTTCATGATCTCTATCGGTGATTTAAAAAGTAAGATGTCAGAAAAACTGTACTTTAGATATTTTGGGAAGACAGTAAATGGCTGTACTAGAAGTATGATAGACGGGGGCACAGAAAAGCCAAAACGTTTGATTTAAAAACTAGTTCCTTCTGTACACAGCGAAAGGGTTCATGCAATTTATGCTTAATTGGCAACAAGGAAATACAGCGACAAAAGCGATTATTAGGGTGCCTAACTGTAATTGCATTTACAACACCTCAAGGCTCTAATACCATGCATATTCTATAATTTCCCCACCAATTGACGTGATTAAAACTATTTTCCACAAATTAGTGGGTTCCTGGCATTTGTCAGTGTAATTAAAGCTCACATAACATCATTGCTCCAAGCACAGGTGAGGACACATCCTGAGTAAATCGATAACACAGTAACAACATAGATAAGTTGTTACGGATGCATGATCCTTGCAGGTTAGACTCGTCTCTCTACTGGGATGTATCTGTGCACTGGCTGTTACATAGCTATGGAGGCGAAATGCACTCACCAAGAGAAAAAAAATCTGCTCTATTTTACTGAATTAACACAATTATTACATCATTAATTCTAAAACAGGGCAATTTTTTTCTTAAGTGAATGCATTACGCTTTCAGACATAGCCACACACAACACTCCCAAAGAAAGCAAGGACAGTTAAGGGTATACAATGGAGAATTTTTCCTAAAAAGCAATGTTTAAAACAAAAGCAATCTCGCTCAATCATCACTCATAAACCACTAGAACTGAGTGGTGGTCTATTTATCTGCAGAGACTCTGCCCTCTGCTTCTTCTCTCCTTATTTTGCTATGTTCAGAACATTGTGGGCACAGCGCGCAGCTATAAGCGCGGGTATTATAAAAGGTACGACCAGATGCTAAACTGTAAGCAGCACACATCTAAGAGGAATTGACAAAAATCAAAGACACAGCACAGAAAGAAAAGCAAATATAGCAAATGACAATGAGGGCTAGAGCTAGCTTTCACTTTCGCTGGCAATACTGTTTACAAAGGGTAACTGACTATCTGTAATCCTGCATAGTATACCTTTAAGAGTCAAGCACAATCTCATCCAACCTGATTACTTCCCCCTCTGTTTTCAAATGGCTTGTAAAAAATAAACACAAGCTCAGAGCTCAAGATATGACAGCCTACAATGTCCTCTGATTTGGGTGTTTCAATAAAAATGTAAGCAACTGGATGTTACATCCTGCCCACTGCTTTTGGAGAATTACTATGAAATATTTTAAAAAACAAGCCTGGGAAAATCCTGCCACTCAAATGAAAATATGAAAATTCAAACTGGCATTTCAATTTCATTTCCATTTGCTAAGCACTACAATTATGACATATTTCACATTCAAATGTACAGTTTGCATCTTCATTTTGGTTGCACGCCGTCTGCCAATTTAACAAAACTGAGAAATGCAAAATCTATTTTACATTTGATTTCACAATCAATAGGACAGGGTTATAGTATGGAATACACAATGCAATGACATCTGGCACAGCGCTGCGTATGAGAATGTGATTATATTCATGCTAGAATTGTTAAGGCCTGTCTCACAGTCCAACTATTATAATGCTCTATTCTGTGTTTTGGTGTCTGATGATTTAAATAGATCCATTAATCACACTAGACGTCCTGGATCATGTTTTATTGTCTCACTGGTACCTTAAGCAACACACCCCCGCCAACCCCTGTATGATTTAAACGCAGTGCTGTTTTTGGTCTTAACGCCCACTTAATCAGTACAGAAAGTTTGTTCGAGCCGTGCTTAAAAATACTCTTCAACTCCAGGAACTCCTCCACAACACTAAAGCCTGTGTTGTTTTCTGCTTTTCAAAAATCCTCCTATGCCCACACTCCTTCAACAGAGAGATATTTTACAAACCATACTGACTGGAAAATCCAGGTTTTTATCAGTTGGCCCGGCTTAATTTTCCTCTGTTGGTTTTAAAACACAGGCTTGCAATGATCCAGAGTAAGTTGCTTTAGTACCCAATCATTAGGAACAAGTCTGGTGTTAAGCAGGCTTAAAGTCAAGGTTATGACAATGCCGTATCTTAACTGTGCAACCTTAAACCAGGGCTTTAAACTTATCATAATCACTGACATGTAGAAGTGATTTTATTCTTCCTGCAGAAATCACTCTATTTATCTTTCTGTATTAAATTAATTTCCACTAAAACAAGTTATAATGTGCCTGAGCTTGTTTGATCTTTACTTGCTGCCACATTCTTTTGGGGCCACTTGGAGTGATCTTAGAAGCAAGTTATATTTAAAAATGCTCTCATAAATTGGCATGCCAGTCATTATCAAGTATAAAGTCTAAAGTGGCATCAACCAAAAATGCTTTACAGCATGTTCCATCCTCTTAAGAATTTAATCTATCAGGATTTTTTTTTTTTTTTTTTTTGCCTAGCAGCCTTTCTGGCCTACTTATTAACACTGTCACAGACCTTTTGGTTACACAGTGTTTGTATTTCTCATGCAACAACAAAAAAAATAGTGTTCTGTCTGCATCAAAATGATTGCTCTTTCTTTTCTCCCTGCCATGTTGATAGTGCTGCCTTTAAGCGATGTGCACATTCATGTAATGATTGCTGAGAGTGCGTGTAGGAAGCTTTATAAATAACTCTCAAGTACTACTCTGAGGTAGGAGTATTTTTAGTCCTAATCAAACTTTCACCGTGATTCCTGGGAGTGATTTTAAGATGCCTGATAAATACAGGCCCTGGCAGCTGATATACAATGCAATTATAAAAGAGCAACATCCCCAAACCTGCAGGCCGGCATTTATTTTTATATATACTTCCAGGTTCACCTCACTTAAACCAGAGGAAATGATGTTCTCAGACAAAAATATTGTGATAATCAGAACATTGTGTCCACCCATGACATGACTGTGCCAGAAATGTTGAGGTAAAATTGGATGTTGCCTTATATGTACCTGGTATTAGGATGTCACCTATGGGAAGGCGCCTACAGTGAGGAGACAAGACTGATGGGAGAGAGGGAGGGGGACAATGAGGGTAAATAATATGGCTTATAGCCTGCTTAGTCACATAGAAACAAAGGCATCTTCAGTTATAAGTTGCGGTGGATTGTTTTTCAGTCAGCTTTATGAAAATCTAAAAAGATATCTAGTAAAACAACATAATGTCTGCAATACGAGCCAGGTATGAAATAAACAGCTTGTGCTGACATGCTAATAAATTTCATTGTGTACACTGGATGATGGGCAAAATTGTACTCACTGTTGGCTGTCTGGGGGAGACCATCCGCAACCATGCTATCTGATTCTGTGGTGGAAAAATGGGGGGGGAACAGTAACAGTCAGCCTCAGAGAAATCTGTGAATAGATGACTGTGTGCTCACATCTGCTCACCGCTTCCAACGCGTGCTTTCTCGCATTAAAACAATTCAGAGGCCAAAAAAATAATTAAATATATCAAATAAAATTCCTAGCCAGAACTAGACATGTGTGACTCATTTAGAGGAAGTGAATAATTTTAGGACCGTACTGTCAAGAGAGGGAAAAACACAGCGAGCAGTCGGCTATTATTTGACTTTTCATAAAGACAATGCATACGTTAAAAAGACCAAAAAAAAGAAGTGACTTACCTCTGTGTGCCCTGACGTGTGTCTGAAAGCAGTTATAATACTTGTACTTCTTCCCACACACCCCACATACATAGGAACCTGCACGAGAATTAAAAACAGCCTTGTAAAAACAAAGTAACAGTATCATCAGGAGTACACACATGTAGGATATTTGATTGTCACAATTAAGATCCTATTAATCACCATCATAACCACTGTGAAAATCTATCTCCTGATTGCATCTGAGTATGACCAAAATGTTACTAATAATAAGTTTATGTTCTTAACTCTAAATAAATGTCAATTTCCACACAATGTTTACACTACATTAAGTGTTTACGGCATCTTAAAATTCTGAGACATTCTCTCAGCTTTTGTTGGCTGACAGAGAAGACTACCACAAATCTGATTAACTGATTGAAACAGTATAAATGTCAAGAGCCAAAATAATAATCAAGGCAATCAAGGTATTTTTATCTGGTCAGTATCAGCTTTATGAAGCCTACTACCATGTTAAGGCCTTTGTTTATTTTGTTACGAGTTATGTGAGCTGTCAGCATGAGGTCAGATCAGGCTCATAATGAATGAACTCACGCAGGGTTTTTCATGAATGCACATGCTCTGGTTCACAGTTGCATATCGGACTCACTAATGCACACGATCTGTTTCGCAAATGCACACGCTCTGGTTCACAAATATAATGTTTATGCAAACTTGTAATATAAATTCGGAAATGCACACGATCTGTTACGCAAATGCACACGCTCTGGTTCACAAATATAATTTTTATGCAAACTTGTAATATAAATTCGGAAATGCACACGCTCTGCTTCACAAATATTATTTTGAGGCACACTTGTAATATAAATTCACAGATCATGCGAATCGCTGAATGTGCATTTACAAACTGCTTCTCATTTGTGAACCTCTCCAAATTTGTGAGAGAAATCTGTGTGGGGAATAGTGGGGGCTTTAGAAAAAATGGGAAACCCTGCCATTAAGAAGAATGGAGGTCAATTTTCGGGAAGGCTGTATTCATAAGCTATGTTTCCATCCAAAAGTGATTTGAATCATTGAGAAATGCGCATTAAAAGAAATATGAATCCTGTGTGTTTCCATTAAATGTACAGACTTTGGTGAAAACTACATACTTGTGCGAGTTTTCCGCAGAACCGGAAACAAAACAAGTCTCGCGTTCTTCTTCTTCTACGTTTTCTGGCAGTTGGCAACCAGCTTGTAAATGCATTACCACCTTCCCGACCCGGAGTGTGAATATCACCATGGAGAGAGGTGCGCTACGTCTAGGGTTGGGTACCGTTCATAACTGAACCGATACGGTACTGGTACCGATATCTGGAATTTGGTACCAGTACCAAACAGTACCTTATTTCGGTACTTTTTAACCCTATGGGCCCTAGGCCTTTTTGGGGTATTTTTACTGCCTTTACTTTTAAGCTCATATCACAGTCATTATAAAGGCTACATACACATGCTATATCTTGTTTTTTCAGGACAATCTGGGCTAACCAGATTTGCCATCATTTCATGTCCTACTATGTGCCTGTATTTTATATTAATTTTTATATCAAT